>NC_056749.1:245161199-245416199 GCF_019279795.1 Protopterus annectens | reverse complement strand
TAAAGTGGCATGAGTATGCTTATTCTCCAGTCATCTGGGATACGCCATTCTCTCCATGCTGCTATGAGTACCCTCAGGAGCCATTTCTCCCCCATCTCACCCAGCATCTTTATCATATCTGCTGTGACCTCATCTCAGCCTGCTGCTTTCTCTGACTTCATTTTCCTTAGTGCTATTCTTACTTCTTCTAGGGTGGGGTCCTCTTCTTCTCTCATCATAGGCTGTTTCTGGGGTATATATATCACAGAGACACAGTCGATACACAATAATATGTAACTTTGACTTGCTCTGTGAAAAAGCCTGAATAAAGTAAATGAACAGTTGTGCTAAGTAATGTTTGCTACTACTCTGTAGGAGTAAGAAGGAACATATATATATATATATATATATATATATATATATATATATATATGCATATCTAGTGTATATACATATATGTGTGTGCGCGCGTGTATATTACATACTTTTATATATATATATATATATATATATAGATATAGATAGATATATAGATTATATATATATATATATATATATATATATATATATATATATATATATATATCTATATATAAAAAGATATACAAATATAATTCTCACTTTATTCTTGATTAACTATTTGGCCTTATTGAAATGCTGAACAAAAAACAGTTCAAATAAATAAAAAAAAAAAAAATCAAATGAATATAAAGAAATCTTAAACTTATCTGATCATCCACATAAAATCAATGATTGGTTTATTTGTGGCAATGCTTATTAGCCACAGTTTTAAATTTTCATGCAGATAAAACAGTCAACATGCATGTTTCGACTAACACAAAGAAAGCAATCCTATACTACCTTACTTATGGAAACTTAAATCTGTGTTATTTCTCAAGCTCCACAGATGGGTAAAATATTGCAGACATAACGTGAAAGAAATTAATTTTTTGTCTTTTACGTCTTCTTATCCAGACAAAGAAAACACAGTACTGGCTTAACTTGGCAAACTACTCATGTACCAATACAATTGCCCAAAGTTTCCTGGATTTCATTAATTCCAATGTTCTGGACCAGCTCGTTCTTACCTCTACTAGAGGTAGCAACATCCTTGACCTGGTCATTACTAACATGGGCGACCATTGTTCTACAACAATCATCAACTCCTCCCTGGTTAGATCCGACCACAAACTAATCACCTTGGAAATCTACACTCCCCCCCCCCTGCAAAGGTAACCACCATGAAAAACTTCTCCAAAGCTAACTTTGGGCTCCTAACAACAGAGGTGGCTAACTTCACGGCACCCATGCAAATGGAGAATAGTTGCATGACTGCCGAATCTTACACCACTGCACTGTACGAACACATACACAAATGTATGCTTCTCGCCATACTCAACAGAACCAAGATGCTTTCCTCTAAAAAAAGGAAGCCAATCTGGTGGTCCCCTGCAATAAACAAACTCTACAACAGAAGGAGGAATCTGATGCGGAATAAGGTGAATTCCCAAGACTGGAAAAACTTCCTTATCAGCCTCAACAAAAAGTTGAGATCCCTCATCAAATCCTCTAAAGCTAGCTATGAAAACAGAATTGCAGCAGATAGTAAAGACAACCACAAGGCCTTCTATAGTTATGTAAAGAATCTCCATGGCAATACCCAGATTTGCTCTGAGCTACTGCACAGTGGTACCTCCTATATCAAGCCAACAGATATTGCCAATATACTTGGCTGACAGATTCAGTGCCAGCTTTACCCCTCTCTCCCTCACCAAAGAACCAATCACAATACCACTAGATTGCCAGACACCCAGTATTACTGCTGCACTAGTTAAAACAGCACTGTCCAAGGCCAAGAATACAGCTTCTATGGGACCTGACAATATCCCTGGCTGTGTTCTACATGAACTAGAGAGTAAACTAGCACCACACCTGCGTGTCCTGTTCAATCACAGCCTCACCTCAGGCTTTGTCCCAGCTGAATGGCACAAAGCTGTAGTCATCCCTCTCCACAAAGGAGGAGCGACTACAGACCCTGAGAACTATTGCTCCATTAGCCTGACGAGTCTGATATGCAAAGCTATGGAATGGAGCATCATGGACCTAATAAATAAGGATATAGGAAATCTCCAAACTAGATCCCACACAGTTTGGTTTTGTGAAGGCTAGATCATGACTGCTCAACCTGGTTGACTTCTGTGAGTCAGTCACCAGAGCTGTGGATGAAGGCAAGGTGGTTCATACAGCCTACCCTGATCTGGCCAAGGCCTTTGATAACATTCCCCACTCAGGAATAATATAAAAACTCACTAAACTAGGCATTAACCCCTATATTACTTGGGGGGGGTTGCAAACTAGCTCATAGACAGAACCCACAGTGTAAAAGTAGCTGACACCAAGTCAAACTGCCGACTTGTCACAAGTGGAGTCCCACAGGGTTTTCTCCTGGGTCTTCTCCTGTTTGGTATCTATTTCTCTGAAGTCCAAGCCAACATGAAGGGACTCTGGCTGACAAAGTTCACAGACAATTGCAAGTTGGGAGCTATTATTAACTCTCCAAGTGATGTTGACGTCCTACAGAAAGGCCTCACTGAGACCAATGACTGTTGTCAGAACCATGGCCTTAAGCTCAATGCCAATAAATGTGTCATCATCCCCTTTGGGAAAAACCTGGTTCCCATGAATTACCACACTGATGGTAGTCCACTGAACACAGAAGGAGTTATAAGAGATCTAGGAACACAGGTTGACAGCAACCTCTCTTTTGACCACCACATTGCCACTGTGCTCAGAAAGTCCTTCTATGTGGCACATCTCATTACTAAGGGTTTTGGATCCAGGAAGAAAGAGTCATTGTCTCCCTCTACTCTTCCTTCATTAGGCCAATCATTGAGTACAATGCTCATTTGGCATGTACCTCACTAGACACATGCAACAATTGGAGAGGCCACAAAAGTACTTCACAGAGAGGATCCTAGGCCTTAAACACTTGTCCTATATGGACAGATTCAAAAAACTCCAACTATTCTCTGTCTCACATCGCTTACTTAGAGGCGATCTCTGCTTGACTTACAAATCCATGTCTGACCCAGCTCTGTTAGAAATGCTACATCTAAAGAAATCCCAATCCCTCTGCACCACATGCTCCAGAGACCTCAACCTCATTACCACAATCAACAGAACAAGCTGGAGGGACAGGTTCATAACCCAAAGATTGCCCATGCTATGGAATAGACTTCCCATATATGTCAGAGTACCTCACTGAACCTCTTCAACAGAGATCTTGATGAGTGGGTAGGAAATAGAAAATTCACCCCGGGGATCACTCCAATGGCTCTACTCGACAGAGGCACTGTGAATTAAGGACGGGTGGCACGATGTCAGGGTAATCCTATGGGCTAGGCTTGTAAAGGCTCCAGGACCATTAGCCTACTACACACCTGTGAACCTATACAAGTGGAAAAAAAATAACTGTAGATAACTTACACTAATGGTAGACACTTAAATAGATCACTATTACAGCATTCTTATCATCTGGGACTTTCCCTGCAAAGGTCTCACCCATCCAACCAGACTTCCTGTGCAAAGTGTACATCTGACCTAGGCACACACCAGCATGCTAATGTAAGAGGTATGCACATCCACACCCCTTCAAGAGCTTTTTGCCATGATAAACAGTAAGTTAGATAGTGGAATAACTTTCTAAGAAAAAGTCAGAACCCTGAGATAAAAAAATATTAAACAGTTCAAACTAAGGATACAGCACAAACCACTGCAATTCCAGCTGGAAATTTTGCAGCTTGAAGCTCCCTGTGGCATCTTTGTGATAAACGATAATAAAGGCAGGGTGGATTTTGAGAACATGTAGAATTTTAGTGTGGGGGGAAAGAAAGAAGCTGGAAATACCCCAACAAAGCCACAAGGTAAAAGTAGAAATATATAATCCTACAGGGAATGGAGTGGTTTTAAGTAAAGCAATCTGAACATCTACCATTATGCTAACTTTACTATACAACTGTACTATGTTCTTCAGTACAATACTGATGTACTATTCTCAACATGTGGGATGATTTCCAAAGCTTGATCAGACTGGGTGGAGAAAGACAGAACTCACTTTGTGAAGGGTAGATCACGCCTACTATGAATAACAACCTTAGCAAATCCAGTTCTTGCTCAAGAATGAACAGCCAGTGTGTAATGTTTAGTGAAGGCACGGACTGAGGACCAAGTGACTGTTTTGAAAATGTTTGAGTCAACCCTTGTATGAAAGCTATTTTACTGCTCTGGTAGAGAGGGTTTTAACGATCTCTGGTAGTTGCTTGCCATTAATTGTTTAAAAGAGGACAATTACATTGCAGATGCAACTTGAAATACTTTGTTTAGACACTGTTAAGCCCATTTTATTCATGCAAAAGACACAAACAACTGGTTAGATTTTCTCAGGTCTTTTTTTTTTCTTCCAAGTAAAACGAGTTGTCTATGAAACTCCAATGAATGAAGAATTCTTTCTTCTCCCTCGTTTTGAAGGTCTGTAAAGAAAGCAGGAAGCTGAATAAATTGATTAAGAGTTCATTCAGAAAGTGCTTTAGGCATGAAAGGATTGGCTTGAAGACTTTTTCAATCCTTGTGGGGAAATAAAAAGAAGGAATACACAAAAGAAACTAACTCAGACTCTTTCAGCTGTGGTTATGGGCTACTAACACAGTAGCTTCCAAGTCAAAAACTTCAAGGAAGAATTAGTAACTGGCTCAAAAGCAGGAAGAATTAACTTTTCTAGCAAACAGTTTAAGTCCTATGGAGGGCTAATGTGGAAAACTCCCTTGATATGGATTTTGACCTGATTAAAATTGAAGGAGAATCCAGTGGCAAACAAGCATAAAAAGCTGAAAGAAGTACCATGACCAAAGTGTAGGATTAGCTGGACCTAAGCAACTCAGAGATGTTGAAGAACTGAGGGTGTCTCTGTTTGTACTGGGGTCATGTCCTCTACTCTGATATCAGATAGAAAACCATTTCCACTTAGATATACAAGACTTTCGGGTATTAAGTTTCCTACTCTCTCTAGAATCTGCACCATGCCTTGACATAACTGGTGCTTAAAAGATTAAAAACCTGTCATCCACACTTCAGGGTCTGTAGATAGGCTAAGTTAGTGACCCCTCAACCTCAGTAAGCAAATCCACCAAGAGAAAAAGTCTGGTACTGAACCCTGCCTATTTCCATGAGAAGAGAGAAAGTGCAGTTGTGTAAATAAACAGATCATAAAGCTATATGGAATGCATCTTGCCAAGGGTTGGACGCTCAGCCAGTATACAAAAGCTTTAGGGCAGTATATCTGTTGAAGCACACAGTCATGATAGTATAAAATGGGATGCACAGGTGCCAAAATTCAGAAATTTCTTGCCTCCAACTATGGAAGTCTATAACAGAAAATAAGATGTGTTCGGAAATATCTGCTTCTGTACACATATGCCAGATATAGGGGAAGGAGAACCTCTACCCTGGGTAAGAGAAGATAGCTAAAAGCAAAAATAAGAAGGGAGATGGATGGACAGTGTTAGTATTGCAACAATGATCTATTCTAACTACCATTATGGTAGTTTTACTTATACAACACTACTAGGTTGCAACAGCATAAAGCTATAGGGCACATTTGCCAATGCTTAAACTGAAAGGGTGGAGGAATACAGAACTAGAACTCAGAAGACCATGAAGAATAGATCTGGCGAATCCCATTCTGGTTCTGGAAAACAAATCAATTTTGTTGTTTTAGTGAAAGTGTGCACCGAGAACCATGTTGCCACTTCTAGAAGGGTTCAACAGCCCACCCCTTTCCAAAAAGCCCTAGATGTAGCCATATCTCTCATGGAGTATGCCCTAACATTTGATGTGAGGGGGCTCCTTCCATGGTGAGGATAGCAGAATTGAATAGTCTGGGATAACCATCTAGATATTTTCAGGAAACCGGCTATCTTTTCTTCTTACTGTCATAAGAAATGATTCTACCAGTCTGAAATCTCTTGTCTTGTCCAAGTAGTACTCCAGCTGAATGGAGCATTTATCTCTTCTCTGTTTTTGGGTTGGGGAAAGAAAATAGAAAGGTGAGCCAACATTCCAAGTGAACTAGGATACCACCTTAGGCATAAATGAAGAATTATACTAAGAGTCACAGTAGCATTATGAGACAACAAAAAGTGCTGAAGAGACATTAGGACTTGCAATTTACACATCGTTCTGAGATTTGAGCAATAAGTAAAGTTCCCTTCTAGGTAAGGAACTTTAGGGATGTAGTAGGTGAAGGTTCAAAACGAGGCAGAGATGGTTTCTCCAAAAGAAAATTAACATCACATGACAGAGCTAGCTTTTTCTTAAGTGGTTTAATGTTTAACACTCTTTTCAAGAATTGCTTCACCTGGAAAGAGGAGGAAAGGGAGGGATCAAATGGCAGGCAAGCTGAAGTGTCCAAAATGTGTACACCAATTTAAATGTAAGACAGGCCAGAAATAAGCAAGTCACACAGGTACTACAGACCCAATGGTATCCCTGTCTGGGATGGGTTCTGGTCTTTGTCATAGCACCAATGATAAAACCTTGTCCTTTTGCATAATTATTATTTGTAGTAACAGTTTTTCTATCCTCCTTTAACAGGTGTTGCAAATCCTCTCTGAAGAAGTGCCTAAAAGGGATCATGATCCTACAATCCAACCAGTCAAATTTTAGGTTCAGCATGTTGTGGTGAATGACAGATTTATTGTCCTGTGTGAGTAGGCCCACTCTGTTAGGAAGTTTTTGATAACTGACCATGACCAGGTATATGAGAAGACAGAATCAGTGTTGTCTAGGCCAAAAGGCAGTTAACAGGAGAATCTTGAGAGAGCCCTCCTTGATTTTTAGTAGGGGTCATGTCCTCTACTCTGATATCAGATAGAAAACCATTTTCACTTAGATATACAAGACTTTCGGGTATCCTTCTTGAACTTTCCCTCTACTTCATCATCATAATTCCTTTCCATTTTGAATTATAACCTTCTCCTTGTGTTATATATATTAGCCTTAACTGTGTAGCTCTAAAATATACCTTCAAATTACATAATCCTAAATCACATTGTTTTATTGGAAGGATCAATTTATCCCACTTAACTCTTGCCCTCTTTCCCTCCCAGATACATTCCTTCAACTTTTTATTAAGTATTGTCCACAACTTCTTCTCTGGTTGATAAAAAATATGTCTGATCATTATATAAAATTAAAGGGACTAAAACATTGTACTGCTTGTATCTTACTATCCATATCCATGAATGAGAGTTTCCAGGTTCTCAGTTTTTGTGTTAGCTTTTGTTTATCCTCTTCCTACATATCCCTTAGCTGGCATAATGATGACTGTTGTCTTGAACTGAATTTGCTGTAAGGAGGCAACTGTCCAAGTTGACATGCAGAAGACAACTACTAGAACTAGGCATTTTGTAAATACCCCTCAAGCTTTGGAAAGTTCATAGGGTAAGGAAGTAAAATGAATATGTAATCCAGCCACAACAAATCTTAATGCCTGAAGTCTTCAGCAACTGAAATATGATGGTATGTATTCTTGTGATCTACAGTTGCTAGAAAAAACTAAGACAGAAGTAGAAGTAACAGACTGCAGAGTCAACATTTTGAACTTCTGAATTTTCATAAAGGAATTGATAACTGAAAGATGCAATACTGGTTCTCAAAGTGCCTTTTTTCTTGGGTACTAGAAAATTCCAGGAGTAAAATACATTTCCCATTTGGGAGAGAAAAATATGCTCTATAACACATTGTGCTGGTATTTCTGAGAAAAACTTAATGAGTACACAAACATCCACAGCTATTCAATTCCAAGAGAGGAGGACAAGAGACAGGTTATCTGCTATTTTAACAGGTTGGCTGAACAGGGAAGGGAGGGAGTGCTTAAATAGTCAGGACTCTTCTTTGATATTTCAGTTGGCCAAAGTGGGAAGAAGAGATGATGGAAGGGAAATAGTACTTCACTAGTTAGGTGCTCTTCTTTGACTACAGAAACACTCTGGGGACCATTTCCCCTTTTCCTGGTGTCCTTTTGACATTTCTTTTTGCATTGTTAATTTCCTGATTTTTGTTATCCTGGTTTAAAAGGCCTTCTGAAGAAAGGCCCAGGTTAGAAGTATAGTTTCTGCTAAATTTAGGGACAGGTTAAATAAAAAGCTATTTTTCTCCCTGCATTAACTTGATCCTTTCTTCTAATCATTTTAAGACCTCAGCAGAGGATCTATCAAGAAGGACATCCTTCTCATGGAGGGAGTTGAGAATCTGAGATTCCACATTCGCAGGGAGACTCTGCAACCTACAACAGGCATATCTATGTATTACAGATCCTGTGCCAGCAGATCTCAAAACTGCATCATAAGAACAGTTTTTGGTACGTTTTGTGACTTGAGATGCAGGAAAAAAGTATGCTAGCCACAGATTTAAAATGTAAAGCAGCTTAGAAATGATTTTGGAAGGTCTGAAAATACAGCAAGGAGGTATATGGCCATATGAGCTTGGAAATTTACAGCTCTGAAGGCAAGGACTGAAGAAGTACTGACCCTTCTTGCTGTATCTATCTAATGCCCTGCTATCATCCTCACTTGGAATGATGTTGTAAGAAGCTAAGAGCTTAGATGCCCCATCTTTATCTTTAGAGATGACACCAGAATCTGCCAGAGGATTTCTGTAGAGGTATTTGTGCAACTCAGGCAACTTACATAGTCTGTCAGGCTTTATACAGAATTGAAAGCATCTTCCAAAGCAGCAAGAACAGGTAGCATTGCCTGGGTGGGGGGAGATGACAGAGAAAGTCATAATACCTCTTCTGGATTTTTGACAGCTCTATTCCTTTCCATTTCAGCAAGTCTTCCATTTAGGAAATACTATTAGAGAATGAAATCTACTCAAGAGAAGAATAAGAAAAAGAAAGAAGAATCAGAAAATATATCCTCCTCAGATGCTGACTCATATGGACTGAAAAATGAAACCTGAGCAGCTTAATCGAACCCTTCCACTTTTGAGTCAGATGGAAGTTCTTCCTCAGAAGAAGGGAGGGAGAACCTCCTTCTCTCAGAATGAGAGGAAAGTAATGCTGATGACTGCAGAAACAAAGTCTCTAAAAAGCTCTTTGCATATCTACTTACCATTTATTTTGGGACCCATTGCCACTAGTTGGAGTAGAAGATAAGAGTTACTTATTTTTTCCCACATTTTTTTGATTAAGAGTGTCCAGTTTAATATTTTTGGACATATCAAGATATCTGTGAGGTAAGCGTGCTACCTCCTCTCTTACTAACAGCTGAGGTATACTGTCCATCGCTTTAGACAAAAGAAAAAAGTGTTGTCCTTTTTCAGCAAGTGCCTGACATCCAGTCTTGGTGGATGTGCCTGACCCCTGACCCACAGCAGCTTCCAGTGGAGCAACACCAGTGGGGATTGAGAAGACTGGACTGATGGTCCAAGGCCCCAGTACTGTCAATGACGATTCATCAGTCCCAGACAGGGAAAGCAAGATTGAAGGAAGGTTTCCTTCAGTATCCTCTTTACTGGATTTCCTGTTTTTTTTTTGCCATAAGTGTGTGCGCGGGGGGGTGCAGCATCTGACAAAGAAGAGTCAGTCATGGAAGGCCAAATGAGGGCTTTGAGCTGTGGATTTTCTAAAAGGCGATTTAGGATATTAAGTTACCTGTAAATTCTCTTCTGGGTAAAGATAAAGGCCACACAGACCAACGTTGTGTGACTTATCCAGACAAACGACAAAGGCTGTAAGGGAATCCTCACACGGGATTTGTATACCATGCATGCATTTTCCCTTTCTGCTAGAATTATGAGAAAAAAGTACTACAGATTTTAGTTATAAAATAAGGAAAGTTCCCAAAGGGTTTCTTCTCTGTGCATTTTAAATAATTTTCTCTCAAAAAGTGAAGCCAAAGGTTTTTGTCTTGTTAATTTAATTGGTTGTGTTGGTTGTGTCTTTCAGCTTTTCCTGGTTAGGGGTCGCCACAGCGGAACTCCTGTCCGCTAATGATTGGCAGTAGAGCTTTACGTGCTGGCTTGCCGGGCCTAATGCACAACCTTCAAAGAAGGAACGCCCGTTCACACATGTCGCCACACAGAAGATGCTCTGAGAATCGAACGGGCAACGTCTAACTGTGAGGCGACAACGCTACCGCAGCACCACCACCGCAGTCAATAGCAGGATTAAATATCTTATTGATCTTGTAAAAAAAATACCTAAACAAAAAGGCACTGAGTTCATTTTCTGGTGTGGGCTGTCTACCACAGCAACATGGGTTTACATATTTAGTCATCGCCATCATTACCAGAAGCATCCACAATGAAAACAATATTAAAATAATGTTTTGAAGCCGAAAAAGCAATTGCACTGTGTAGTCGAAATTCACTACAGTAATTTGAAAGGTGCGCATAATTGAAAAACAGTAAGAAGATCTGAAGAGAATATGCACAAAATCATTCGGTGAAAGAATTATGGTCCTTTTTATATTAATGCATGTCGGTGCAAAATCTGGGTTGGTATCATCAGAGAAGGAAAAAGCTACTTTTTTGTAGATTTTGGGATGAAAATGACATAATTCAAAAGAATATAACCCAAATCAATTTGTCTATAACACCCTTTTTGCAAATGGGATTAGGTTGTCCCCATCAACAGTAACAATTGCCTAGAGCCAATGTTCACACCTCTAGGGTCTAGCCTCATGTTACAATGTATTGTTCCAGTAATTATTTCTTAAAACAAACAACAAAAAGATAGTCTGGTATTACTGCCAAGCCACTGCCATATGCAATAATTAGTAAAGAAAGCAGAATAAAAACTTCTTTTATATACAATGGCATTTGCCACCAATATAAAGGTTGTTCTAGCACAATACTGATATTAAACTTGCAACAACAATATACTGGTGCTGGGAGAGAAAACTGAATAAAATTCAAAGGGAAAGGGAAAGACTGTGCTAAAATCTCATTACAACAGTCTACCTCAAAGACAGATCTGTAAACTACTATTTAAGGTACAACAAAACACTTCAAACAGAATAAAAAGCTAAACATCAAAGAAATGAATACTTTCTTGTCAGTTTTATGTGTCACAGACTGATAAAAACAGTTATGGAGAAGGAATGAACTAAGCAGCTCAGCAGGAGAGGGTCATAGTTTCATAGGTAGGTACTAGGCTATCAGCTCAAGGGCCTAAGTCAGCCTAGCCAACAAGGTTCTCTGGCTTACGCCACCCAAGAAAGTTAATTTCCTGTGCCCCTGTCGAGCAGAGCCACAGGAGTGATCCCCAGGGTGAATTTCCTACTTCCCATCCACTTATCAAGATTTTTCTTGAAGAGTGCTAATGAGGAACTTTGCTTGACATAGATGGGTAGCTTGTTCCAGACTATAGGAAGTCTCTGTGACAGGAATCTATCCCCCAGCATGTCTTGTTTATTGTGGTGACATGGCTTAAGTCCCTAGAGTGTGTAGCTTGGAGGGATTGGGATTTCTTAAGGTGTAGCATGTCCAACAGCTCTGGGTTTAACATAGCTTTATATGTTAGGCAGAGATCTCCTCGGAGTAGGCAGTATGCTACAGAGTAAAGCTGGAGTTTTTTGAGACGATCAGTGTAGGGCACCTGTTTGAGGCCAGTAATCCTCTTTGTGAGGTACTTCTGTGGACTTTCCAGCTGCTGCTGCAGATGTCTTGTGAGGTACATTCCAAAAGGGGCATTGTACTCTATAATGGGTCGAATGAATGCCGAGCAGAGGGGAACAATAACCTCTTTTTTTCCTAGATGAGAACCCTTTTGTGATGAAGTGTGCCACACAGAAGGATTTCCTGACTACTGTGGCGATGCGATTATCAAAGGAGAGACTACTGTCCACCTGGGCCCCAAGGTCTCTCATCACACATTTGGCATTAAGTAGACTGCCGTTTATGTGGTAGTTCATGGGCACAGAGTTTTTACCAAAGGGGATGACAATGCACTTTTTGGCATTGAGCTTGAGGCCATGCCTCTGACACCAGGCATCTGTCTCAGTGAGGCCCTTCTGTAGGATGTCCACATCATTTGGGGGACTCGACTATAGCTCCTAGTTTGCAGTCATCTGCGAACTTAGCCAGAGGCCTTCTGTGTTAACCTGCACTTCAGAGAAGTAGATACCAAACAGGGGAGGTCCCAGGACTGAACACTGTGGTACTCCACTTGTCACTGGTTTGAAGTCTGATTTGGAGTCTGCAACTTTTACAGTGTGGGTTCTGTCAGTGAGCCACTTGGCAACCCATCTTGTGACGTAGGGATTTAAACCTAGTTTAGGGAGTTTATCTATAATTCCAGAATGGAGGTGTCGAAAGCCTTGGCGAGGTCAAGATAGGCTGTGTGAACCACCTTACCCTCATCTGTGGCTTTGGTGACTGCCTCAAAGAAGTCGATCAGGTTCACAAGGCATGATCTGCCTTTCACAAACCTGAACTGGGTGGGGTCCAGCGTTTGGAGGTTACCAATGTCTTTGTTTATGAGTTCCATGATGATACGTTCCATGGCCTTGCAGACCGGGCTCATCAGGCTAATAAAGTGATAGTTCCCAGGATCAGTGGTGGCTCCCCCTTTGTGGAGAGGGATAATTGTTGCTGTGGGCCATTCAGTGGGCACAAAGCCTGATGTGAGACTACGATTGAACATGGTGCTTAGGTGGGGAGCCAGTTCGTTCTGAAGTTCGTGTAAAACGCAGCCTGGGATGTTTGTCTGGTCCCCATGGATGCTGTGTTTTTGGTTTTAGATAGTGCAGCTTTTACTGCATAGATGTGATTACAGGGACTTTGCATTCTTCCTGTATAAATATGTGCCCTTTAGGGGTGAGAGGGGGGTAAAGTTAGCACTGAACCTAACTGCCAGTATGTTGGCAATATCTGTTGGTTCTGTAATTTTCGTGCCCTTGTGCTGTAACTCAGAGCAGATCTGGGTGTTGCCATTGAGATTCTTGACATAGCTATAGAATGCTTTGTGGTTGGCCTTAGAATCAGTGGCCATTTTGTTTTTGTAGCTAGCTTTAGAGTATCTTATAAAGGATCTTAGCTTCTTACTGAGGCTGACCAGGCAGCTCCTCCACTCATGGGATTTTACTCTTTTGCAACAGTTTCTTCCTTCTGTTGTAGAGTTTTTTTATGGCAGGGGACTGCCAGATTGACTTCCTTTTTTTGGAGGATAGCGTCTTGGTTCTGTTTGGTATAGCACAATCCATGCACTCATGTAAGTGCTTATACAGTGCACTTGTGTAGGATTCAGCAGTCGTAACTGTATTGTCCATCTGCATGGGTGTCATGAAGTTCACCACTTCTGTCTTAAGAAGCATGAAGTTGGCTTTGGAGAAATTTTTTACTGTGGTTTCCTTAATGGTGGGTGGGGGCAGGATGCAGATATCTAGGGTGATTAGCTTATGGTCGGATCTGACCAACGAGGAGTTGATTTTAGGTGTGGAACACCAGTCACTCATGCTGGTAATGACCAAGTCTAGGATATTGTTGCCCCTGGTGGGGGTGTGGATAAGTTGATCCAGGGCATTCAAATGTATGAATTCCAGAAAGCGTTGAGCGAAGGAGTTGGCACGAGTAGTTTTCCCAGTTAATGGTGTGGTAGTTGAAATCGCCCATTTGTAGGGTGTTTCGTTGAACCCTAATATTTTTCAGTGTATCAAGAAAAGAGGAATGGGAATCCTGGGGCATGGTGGGGGATCTGTAGCAAGCTACAATTTGGATTTCAGTTTTGCCCAGAGTTAGTTGCACTTGGATAACCTCGGAATGCTTTATGCTGTGCAACTAGCCTGGATGTGTGGATATCCTTAATGAATATGGACACTCCTCCGCCTTTGGTGTTCTGGTCCAGGTTAGGTGGCTGAAAAGTGTGGTATGAGTTATAGTCTGGTAATACAGGGGTGCTCCCTAGAGCCTTAAACCATGTCTCAGTCACTGCACATATATCGATGTTCTCCATTTTAAGGAGTGCCTTGAGTGAGTGCATTCTGAGATTTAGACTTCTAGCATTGAGTAGCATTACCCTCAGTTACATACATACATACATACAAGATACATCCATCCCTTTTAGAAAGAGGATAAGGAATTAAAATGTTACATTTTTACAGAAGAGGTACCAAACACTCACAAATATGCCAGTTAATAGAACAAAACACCTACCTATAAGGCTTTTGTAATCCTTTAATTTGGAATTTCTTTTCTCTTGTTCTTCACTAACTGATTTCCATTGCAGTTTCATTCTAAAATATTCATCGCTAAAAGAAAGAAGTGCAAAGTTATTATTTTTGCTTTCATTTTTGCCTTTTATCAGAGAAGTATTAATGTACCATAACACTGTTACTGTTGCACCATATGAACAAAAAGAACCAAAATCAAATTCAAGCACCCCACACTTTTACCCTTTACTGTTCGTCTCTAAAATACATTCTTCACATAACTTTAGTAAATGTTAAAAAAAATGCAAAGCCTTCTGAATCAGCTTGCTGCTGTACTGGTAGATAAAATTAAATAAATTAAAAAAATAAAGATCATGCAGGTTTTGCTTCTGAAATACACCTATCCCCGTTGATGTACAATGCTGCTCACAGTACCATGTTCATTTTCCCTGGGGCAATTTGAAAGGGAAAAAGATGCAATGTACACAGCTTGGTGCAGAACTCCCTTACATGACTATCCAGAGTCAATTAGATAACTAAGTAAGCTATGGATCAAACTTGCTCTGCCATGTTCTATGGCTTTTGGTAAAAGACTGGTAGGTGGACAGTTTGATTTAAAGTAAGTTCTGATACCACCTAAGGCATAAATTATGTTTTTTTTTCTGAGGGTGTGTGGGTGTATCCCTGTGGAAAAACAGTGAAAAGTTTTCTACACGATGGCTTGTAATTCAAAAACTGTCCTAGCTGATGTAATAGCTATAAAAAAGGCAAGTCTTCCAGGTGGGCATCTTTAGACAGGCAGTTGCAGCAGGTTCAAAAGGGGGACATGTTTAGTTTTTCTAATCAAAAGGGGGACAATGTTAGTTTTTCTAGCATACAATTTAGATCCCATTCTGGAATAGAGCTCATTCTGGATGGTCTCAACTGAATCACCCCTTTTAGAAAATGTTTCATGTGAGAGTGCGAAAAGATATGGGGAGCAATGGTGTAGGCAAGCTGATATTGCAGATGCAAGTACCTTAATACCGAATAGGAAAGTCCTTGTCTAAAGAGGCCTGACAGGTACTGCAAAACTGAGTTGATGCCTGTCTGAGCAGGTTAGTGTCATTGCTGTGACATCCAGTAGAAAATAATTTTCATTTTGGTAGGTATAACTTCCTAATACTGGGCTTCCTTGCTTCCCTTAGAATGGAGAGCACACCCTTGGGATATGATGCAGTCATTGGTGTCAAAACCCAATCCCTCCAGGCAGTTAATCTGAGGGTGGGCGTGGAAGACATATCCCTGGGCTTGGCTGCGGAGATCTACATCCTGTGGTCGGGTGTGGAATTTCCCCTTGCTGACTGTAAGGAGGGAGAACCAGTGTTGCCTCAGCCAGAAGGGGGCCACTAGGATCACGCTGTGTCTGTCCACCATGATTTTTGTCAGTATTCTGGGGATCAGGGATAAGGGGGGGGATGCATACAGGAACCAGTCTGCCCATGTGAAGGGGAAAAGCTCTGGTCTGTTTTGTTCTGGAGTAGAACTTCTTCCGTGGCTTGCCATGCTGAGAGGCAAACAGGTGTGAGTGAGGTCCCTCACTGTAAAGTTAGATCAAGGAATACCTTTCTCTCTTCAGCATGCATTTGCTGGGATCCAGAATGTTCCTGCTCAGACAATGTTCCTGCTCAGACAATCAGCCAGGGTATTGTTCTGGCCAAGAACATAAGAGGCTGCACAGAGGGTAAGACAAAGTTCCCCTTGTTTATGTACCACATCACTATGGTGTTGTCTGTCTGGACTGGCAGATGCCCAGTACTTTTAGGGAACTTAAGTCGGCTCCCCGGGCTATGTCTGAACTATATGTGGTGATGATCTTGTCTACTTATGGTTAAGGTGAAATTTGCCACTAGGTCCCTCTGTATACTGTTCTTCCACCATGGGAGTTCCTTTTTCAGGTAAGGAAGGAGAGACAGTAGGGTTTCCAGGAGCTGAGAATGCTGTCCCCAAACTTTTTTTTCAGAAACCACTGGAGTTTCCTCATGTGTAACTTTGCAAAAGGGGGCATGAGAATCCTGGATGCCATGTACCCCAGCATCCTCAGGAACTTTCTTGCAGTGACTAGCTAATTTGGAAGCAGACCAGTAAGACAGCCTTGTCAAGAAAGAAATCTGTCTTGGGTAAGGAAGGCTTTCTGTTGAACCAAGTATATGAGGGCTCCCACAAAGAGGTTCCTCATTCGAGGGAGAGTTTGGGATTTTGGAAGAGGTGACACTTACCTTCTGAAAACAGACTATGGTGATCAGTAAGGCATCTAGGGTCTCTGATGTGAATCTTCCCTGAGTGAGACAGTCATCTAAGTATGGCTAAATCTGAACCCCTACTTTTTTGCAACGTGCTATCTGTGGAGCTAGACATTCTGTGAAAATTCTGGGAGCAGTCGATAGCCCAAATGGTAAGCACAAAACAGAAGTGGGAGCCTGTTGCTACAAATCATAGGTACTTTCTTTGACTGCTACGGGGACATGGAGATGATCATCTTTCAGGTCTAAGGTGACCAAAAGAACATTCTGGAAGATCTTGTTGGGGAACCTGTTCAGTTTTGAGAAGTCCAAGATGGGCCCCCAGGTGCCCTCTTTTCTTGGAATTATTCTTGAGTAGAAGCCTTTTGTACTGGACAGACAGACAATGTATCCTTGGTGAAGTAGCTATCTAATGACATGTGGTAATATGCTTTCTTGATCTTTTGGTGCCTTTGCAATGCCCAAGAAGGGTGGCATTTCTCTAAACTTACAGTACTCTTTTTCTATGATGCTGAGGTCCCACTGTTCCCTGGTGATGGATCTCCAATGGTTTAGGAAGAAGGACAGTCTTCCTGCCAGAAGCTAGGAGAGGAGGATGGGAAGAAAAGGGGTAAGGGAGGGAGAGGTATGACGCAGTGCTGGGTGAGCTCAATGGAGCCCCTGTTTTGTGTAACTGTTCTGCTTGGCATTTCCTAGATCATCTTGATCTTTTCCCATGGGAAGGTCTCCCCTTTTCTTGTCTAGGTGGAAAAAGGGAAGGTTTAGAAGGATAATTCCAACTGTACAGTGGGGTGGGACACAGTTACATTATTTCACAGTTTTAAATTTGCTTTCATTTTTTTTTATCCAACTTCTGAAAAACTTGTTCAGCTAGAGGACAAATACTAATTCCTTGTCCAAAGGATCATCCAGTAGTATAGTCTTTACCTTGTCTGATACGGGCTGGGTCCTGAGCCATGCATGTCTGCAGATGACAGAAACTATGGCAGCCTCTCTATAAGAAGCATGTGAGGCATCAGACACATTTTAGGGAGTGTCTGGAAACCTGTAAAGCTTCTCTGGCTATCTCCTGGATTTCCTTGGTTAAGGTTCCATCCGCAATACAGTCTACCTTAGGTAGCATTTTGTCTTGGAGAGATTCAAGGTACTTTAGCACAGGGAATTGACAATTCAAAGCTCTCGTTGTCATGGTGGCAGAGGTTTAAGCTTTTCCAAAATATGTCTAATAATCTACTTTCCATGTCATTAGACAGGAGATGTCTTGTCCCTTAAGTACACCTTTTGTGTATTCAGTGGAGACTACAGCAGGGTCATCTTTAGGGTTATTGTAGAGGTGTTTGTGAGATTTAAGCACTTTGTAAAACCTGTCTGGCTTCATAGGAGCAGGGGGGTACAGAATCAGGGTTTAAAGCAATGTCTTCAAAGACATTATCCAATAAAAAATGTACAGGAGGAACAGCCAAGGGACCAAGAACATTCTGGAATAAAACCCCTTCCCTCTTTGAGAAACTGTAACTTCCTGAATAGTTCCCTGAGTCAAGAGATCCTGAAACACCTCTGGAAAAAAAGGCTAATTGTTCTTGAGGGGGTCTGAGGAATGCCCATGAAAGGGGGAACATATTTTCCGCCCATGTAATACCCTTGGTGAATGATGGAAAGAACCCAGCAATCTTGAGTAATTTTTAACCAAACAGGAAGGAACAGGGAAAGATGAAGAGAAAGAGGAATGTGGCTGAGAAGAACAGGATAGTCAGGCAACACCTGGTTTGTCAGGAAAATGAGATTTCTGAGCTAGAGGAGTTTGGGTAGCCTTAGCAAGAGGAGCCATACTACCACTCTTCTTACCTTTGGGGGGAGAGGGTGAGACTGTCCACAAACAAAGGTTGGCTTATTAGAATAACTCCATTCGATTTAGGTATAGGGGAAACAGATATGTTTTAGGTCTTGTAAAACCTTACCCTTTTCCTGTAAGGAGTTAAATAACTCTGCAGCAGCAGTGACAAACAAATGCTTGCTAATCAGAGGAGCATCCATCAACTTAGTCTTAATATCATTAGGTAAATGTTGAAACCAAAGCCAGGAATCTCTCCTCAGCACAGAAACAAAAGCAGCAGCCCTAGAATAAGAATCTGCTGCATCATAACTGCATTTAATAGAATGGCGAGCCACCTGAAAATATGTTCCTAACAAGAAGAGAGCAGAAGTCTTCCCCTCAGAGACAGGAAGGTCAGAAATAACCTGACAGGCATGAGACAGAAGAGCTAAAATATATCCTGTTATATGGGTCTGATAACTGACAGCCCTAAAAGCAAGCATATCCAATCTATATGCCTTATTACCCAGTCTTTTCATAGTTCTACTGTCTTTATCAGAAGGAAGTAACTTTGTAAAGGCAGTAACTTTGAAGGCTTGTCAGATGCCATAGGCACCACAGAAGGCTTAACAGATGGGCACTTATATAAAGAAACTTACAACCATCAGGCACCTTATAAAACCTAAAATAAAAAAAAAAACAAGAACAGGGTAGAGCTGATAGGTATTGAAGGCAAACAGCCGAGGTACCAGATCTTTGCAGTAAAGGATACCTATCAGCTCTACCTTATTTTTGGTGTTTTTTTTTTTTCAGTATTCGTGACCTTATAAAACCTCTCAGGTTTTTTGAGAGCAGGAGATTGGGAATCAGAAGCCTTGATATGCTGTAGAAAAGGTGTCCAACAAGGCAGCCAGAACAGGAGGAACAGCAAAAGGTCTAGCAGAGGCCATTTGCAGAAGCTCATAATACCTCTTCTGAGTCTCAGACACTAGGGAGCAATCCCATTTGGAAAATTCCATCATTCTGGAAATTGTTTCCCCACAGGAAATCTCCTCAAAAGGAGAGTCAGGACTAGTGGACTCCTCCTCCTCATAACCACAGTCTAAGGGAGAAGGAATCTGGGCAGAAGAGGCATGGGGGATTCCTCATCCAAATCCTTCACCTACTTAGAGGAATCTTGCTCCCCTGGCTTTTTAAGAGGAGTAGAAGACCAAAGGGGAGCTGGGACAGACACTCCTTCAGGAGGCTTCAAAGCCATAAAGGCATTAAACAATCCTTGAGTGAAATTCTGCCATTCACTCCGAGGGTCCTTAGGAGCAGGAGAAACAGGTTTAATTTTTTTGTTTCTTCTTTAAAGGGATGTCAGCCTTTTAAAACTTAGAAGGCTCAGATCCCCATACAACACTCTATAATGGTAGTCAGTACCTCCTCCATCACCGAAATCTGAAGAACACCCCCTAGGCCCTTTCGTGATAATCACCCGTGGTTTCCCTTGAACATCTGAAGCGGACATTTGCTAGGCCTCCAGGGCGTGTGTGAAGCCAGATCCATGCTGGCTTCTAAAGCGGTCGTGGCAGAGGAATCCAACAAAGGAGCTGGGCAATCTTCTGGGTTTTCAGTAGCCTCAAGAGAGATGCCTGGCGGAGGTGGCACAGCTGAAGAATCAGACCTAGCTTTCTTGGACTTCTTCTTCGTGGATGGCTAACCCTCGGAGTGGGAAGTTCCACCATGGCGTCTTTTGCTAGAAGCTTAAGAAGTTGATTTTCTAAATATATGGCCAGAGAGGAAAGCTGACTATGCAGAGTCTTTGGAACAAAAGCCTGGCAAACCGAATAGGACATACGGTTGTGAGAAGCTACTAGACAAAATAAACACTGCTCATGATGATCTTTATGGTGAATCTATCTCCTGCACTGGCATCCTTTCTGGATGACATGAACACCACAAGCAACAAAAACAAAGGAAAAAAGATAACAAAGCTCCAATGAGTCACTTATCTGAAAATGACTTGGTGAACCAGCAAACAAAGCGAGTGTTCAGACAGACGATCGAAGATGGCATTCAGGCTGGCAGCAAAGAAATTCTGAGGATGGTACATCTGGACATCACCTTTACGCCCTACACTGTATGCAGGAAGCATATGTGTGACATATGCCATACCCTTGGCAAACTAAAGGCTTTGGCATACTGGCCGGACGTTGGGCCACCCATGACAGGGAATCCCTATTGTAAGGAATACTGCAACAGTGAAACTCAAGGAAATCTGTAAATTACCTATAAAGTGGCATTGACACAGATGTAAAATGTATGTGCATTTAAGTTATGCTAAGTAAATCCAACACCTCGAACAAGCCAAAGTGTCCAGGATAAAATAGCCACTGAAATCCAAGAATGTATATCACTAACACACCATATGCACCACAATGAATTTATTATAGTAAGCAGTAAAATTCAAATGCAAAGCTTTTGAGGCCAGCTCTTTTTCAATGCTTCAACACTAAACTATATTAGAACCACTTATATACAACTGGTATCAAATGACACGCAGATAGCTGGCCAATAATTAACAAAAGAATTATACAAAAAATTATTATTTAAAAATTTTACTTATACACGCAACCCAAACATATAAAATTATAAATTAATTTATATATAATTGTGTCTAACTTTTAAAACTGGTTTACTACTATGTTGAAAGTTAAGTCCTGGTAACACATCCACTCTAAAATAATTTCTCCATTTATACTCCAACAGTTCTGTTTTTTCTAAGTTACCTCCTCTTATATCAGGAATTACTTTCAGAAGAACCCTGAACTTAAACTTATGATGCAAACCTTTTTCTGAAATATGTTTGTATAGGGCATTAGTGTACCCACCCCTATGAATATCAGAAAGGTGAAAACTAATACGTTCCTTAAGCCTCTGATTTCTCTTTCCTATATAAAAATGATCACAAGCCACACAGCAAGGTAAATTACATTTTCTGTAAAACACGTAGCATAAAGTATAGTTGTGTACCTACCATAAATGTAGATGTTCGAGTGTATTCACTGTTGCAGTCATTACAACTGGGTTATCTTGCTGGCAGGCTACCCGCAGTCGGCCTGAGTTCCAAAGTCTAGGTCCGGCGTCGGTTGCTGTCACCTCCTCCCTGACGTCAGTGCGCCAGAGGTATAGAAGATGCAGCCGATGCCATTTTCTTCAGTTTTTCTTGCCCCAGATGTCAGGTGCCCCTAAAATGGTAGGTTCACTAATGCCAATAAGCATGCATAACCAAAAAACAACTTTTCCTTCATCTACAAGCAAATACACCACATAGGTTGTATAGAATACAGAAGTACAGATAAGTCCCAGCAAGGAAAAGGGGGATGGTGGGAGGGTAACCTGGACTGCAACAGTGAATATACTCGAACATCTACATTTATGGTAGGTACACAACTGTACTATGTTCATCGTGTTTCACTGTTGCAGTCATTACAATTGGGTTGAATCCCAAAGCTATGGTTGGGAGGCTGGTGCTAAATAGGATTAGGAGAGGCTATCAGGCCCTGCAGAACTGCAGTAGCAAAGCCCGCCCTGGATTTAGAGTAGAGAGGTAAGTGATAGTGCTTTGTAAAAGTATGCACTGAACTCCCAAGTTGCAGCCTCTAAGACGTCTTTGGTTGGTACTCCTCTGAGGAAGGCTGCTGAAGTGGCTGCTGCTCTGGTGAAATGTGGCCTAATGCCCTTAGGCACTGATTTGCCATGCTGTGAATAGCAGAAATGAATGCAGTGGCCTATCCACTTTGAAATAGTCTGCTTTGAGATGGGCTTTCCTTGTGATCCTGCAGCATATGCTACTAGAACTTGTTCAGTCTTTCTGAAAGTTTTGGTTCTGTCCAAATAGAAGTGTAGCTGCCTGTGAATGTCCAAAGAATGCAGAAGTCTCTCACCCTTATTCTGTGGGTTCGGGTAAAAGGTAGGCAAGTGAATTGTTTGGTCAAGGACAACAGTGGTCACTACCTTAGGCAAAAATGTAGGGTTTGTCCTCAGAGAAACCCTGTCAGGATGGAAAATGATAAAAGGTTCCACAGCCATGAGTACCTGTAACTCTGAGACTCATCTAGCGGAGGTTATTGCTAGGAGCAAAGCTGTTTTCCAGGATAAGAATTTTATATCAGCTGCAGATGTTGGCTCAAACGGAGGCAGTGTAAGTTTTTCCAAGACATAGTTGAGGTCTCATGCTGGTATTTGTGCTCTCTTTGGGGGTCTTATGTTTTTGGCCCCTCTGAGGTACTGCCTTAGTAATGGATGAGAAAAAATAGGTGGTTCTGTATTATAATGAGCTGAAATGGCAGAGGCAGGAATTTTAATTGATGAAAAGGAAAGGCCTTTATCCAGCATCTCAGTTAAGTATTGCAAAATCTGAGGAATATTTGGAACAATCGTGTCAATACCTTGTGCCTGGTTCCAAGCACAGAATCTCTTCCATTTTTCTGCATAAGATTTTTTGGTGCTAAGCCTCCTGGCCTCCAAAATAACATCCATGACTGCTTTAGAAAGACGCGTGTCTTGAATGGCTACATTATCCGCCATGCTGCCAGGTTTAAGGTCCTGAGATGGCTGTGCTGTATCTGACTGCATTGTTGGGTCAGTAAGTAAGAAATATGAGGTAATGTCCAAGCTGGGCATTGAGACAAGCTCTTTAGGATAGGGTACCAGTGCTGGCGGGGCCAGTCTGGGGCAATCAGTATCATTTTTGGCTGCTCTTGTCTGACCTTGAGGAGTACCTTGGGGAGGAGAGGCAGAGGAGGAAAGGCATATACTGTTAGGTTTTTCCAGCTGAAAGATACAGCATTCACTTTCCATGCTTGCTTGTGATAAGTCCTTGTGCAGAATCTTTGTAGTTGGCAATTGTGAGGGGAGGCAAATAGGTCTATGTCCGGGCATCCCCAGTTCCTTGTTATCATGCTGAAGACTTGTGGATCCAATTTCCACTCGTGGGGATCCATTAGGTTTCTGCTTAGTTCGTCTGCCAGAGTATTTATCCTTCCTGGCAGGAATTGTGCTTGCAGATGTACTTGGTAAATCAATGCTGTGTCCCACAAGTTCATGGCTAGTCTGCAGAGGGGGTAGGAATGTGTGCCCCCTTGCTTGTTTATGTACCACATGACTGTGGTATTGCCCGTCTTTATCAGTAGCTGTCCTGGATGAAGTAGATCCTTGAAGGCTGTCAGGGCATTTTGAACTGCTAGCATCTCTTTTTGATTGATATGTAGATGCATTTGACTTTCGGATCATGTGTAAGGTGAATAGCTGTCCCGTGTTGTAGTGACAGGCTTTTGCCCACCATCGAAACTCCTGTTGCAGGCAGGGAATGAGGGTATTTATTGTTTCCAGGCTGTGGCAATGTTGAGTCCAAACACTTTTTAGATACCACTGAAGTTTCCTCATATGCAGTCTTGCATATGGAATTAGCAGAATGCAGGATGCCATGAAGCCCAAAGCCTGCAGAATTTTTCTTGCAGATAACTGGGTCTTTTCTGCCAACATTTTGAAATAAGTAGTCAGTTGTCTGTGTTTGTCTGGCGTGAGATAAGCCATCTGGGCAGTTGTATTTAAGCTTGCACCCAGGAATATTATCTTTTGAGAGGGTACTAAGTTTGATTTCTTTTCGTTTACTGTGTACCCTAGGCCTGTTAGTAATGTTTTTACAAACACCAGATGCTGTAGTAGAGTGTCCTTGTTCTCTGCTTGAATAAGGCAGTCGTCCAAGTAAGGATATATTTGAATTCCTCTTTGTCTGCAAAAAGCAATTACTGGTGCCAGGCATTTTGTGAAGACCCTGGGAGCAGTAGATAAGCCAAAGGGCAGTGCAGAGAATTGGTAATGCATTGAGCCAGCTATAAATCTGAGGTATCGTCTGCGTGATTGTCTGATTGGGACATGCAGGTATGCCTCTTTTAGGTCTAAAGTCAAAAGCCAAGCCTTCTTGCCCAGCATGGGCAGAAGCTGCTGCAGAGTTAACATTTTGAATTTTGGAATATCCAGGAATGTGTTCAGGATAGACACGTCCAGTACTGGTCTCCAGGTTTTTGTCCTTTCTGGGCACCAAGAATAGCCTTGAGTAAAATCCTAGTCCCTGCTCTTGCTGTGGTACTTACTGAATGGCTCTCATGTCCATGAGGGATGAAACTTGTTTTTGTTCCTCTGCCCATTGATTGCGTGGCAGGTTTGGCATACCGTTTGGCCTTGGCAGGGTGTGAAAATTGGACCTGTAGCCCTGGGATACGATATTTAAGACCCATTTGTCCTGGGTGATCATGTGCCAATTTTCTGCAAAAAGTGTTAGTTTTCCCCCTAAAGGAGCTGCCAGAAGATAAGTGCTTGGTGCTGGCAGGGGAAAGTCATTGAGACTGTTTCCTATATGGCTGTGATTTTTCTTCTCCGCATTTGGAGGTGGAAGCATCCCATTGTTTAGGCCTGTATGAGCCTTGGAGCTGTGATCTGCCTCTGGGGCGTCTGTATCTGCCTCTTTGTGGCCTGTCTGACACTGGAAAGGACCAATTCTTTGCAGGCCAGTTCCTGCTAAATCTGAGAGGCTGTACCTGTAAGAAATCCTTGACTGTTTGCATAGATTTAGCTTTATCCTACATTTTCTTCAACACCTCCTCTGCTTTAACACCAAATAAGGTATCATGCTGTAATGGAGCATCTAATAATTTTGCTTTAACACGATCGGGCAAATTCTGTTCGTTTAACCAAGCATGTCTCCTAATAACAGAACCTGTAACAGCGGCTCTGCAAAAGGCCTCTAGAGAATCAAAACTACACTGCAAAGTATGCTTTCCTACTTGTTCAGCTGCATGCAATAAATCCTGCATTTCTTTATTTTCTGCACATTCTGAATTGTCAACATTTTCTGTTTAAGCAGTGACATTAGATATTGCTGATATTTAAGCATATGAAATTGACAATTTAAAGCTCTTACAGCCAAGGTAGCAGACGTATAAATCTTTTTCCCCCATCTGTCCAGGGCCCTTGAATCCCTATCAAAGGGTATAGGGTTTTTTGTAGTGGAAGCCTTGACCCCTTTTGGACCCTGAGAGATAGTTTCTGGGTCTGCAGCAGGGTTTTTATAAAGAAATTTATGTGAATCAGGAACCTGACCTTTCAATATATTTGTATATATACGTTTTGGATGTACACTTCTGGAATGTACATATTGTGTGGTCTGGACCACCTTCTTATATATTTTTGTCCCAAACTTCATTGCACTATACACAATACAAATGTCTAAATGAAATGAAACCATAAATTTACTGCCTAGAAATGAAAATGAATAAATAACAGCAAAGACAGAAACTTGTTAAATGTTATATGATCGTGAATCTGGAATGTCAGAAGAAGTGTTTATACATGAAACAAGCTTAGGCACTTTACTTTGGGAAGAGTTGTCTTCCTCTTAACCAGTACCAAACACTATAAATGCACCCAGACAAAGCTGTTACCCTGGAAAGGGGGAGTTTATGCACAAAATAACAAAAACAAAAAACTTTCCATGTGAAATAATCGCTCAACCTTGCTGCTGCACAGAAGAGTCTTCTAAAAAAACTTCTTTAAACAATCTCACATATTCAAGAAAAAGTTAAAAGATCATCATCAGCATAAATGTACACACACCAGAGATTTTACTTAATGTATTGACTGTTAGTTCAATTACTTCTGTCTGTTATGACTGCTTTTCCTAGGTTACCAATGATTTATCTATACTCAGTAAATAATATATATTGTTTGCCATATTACCTAATATTTACTTTTTGTATTACTTGCATTTCACTACATATTTGCTAATGGTATATTTCTAAAAAAATTGTATATTTTCTACTGATATTCAAACCATTATTTTATATTACACAAGTCTGCAAACGATTGAGAATACATGCTTTTGGTTGCAGCTGTATGCTGGTATCTTGTCCATTTTTGTCATTGTGTAACTGTTGCATGGCACAGATAGTGTCTGAAAAGGGTCAAACACCATTTCCAACCCAGTTAAAGACACAAGTAAACAAATGAATAAATAAAAATGACTGCAACTTTTACATCTGGAAAACATCCCTATGTTTACTGGAAACATTCACACAGCAGGCTCATCCAAATCCACCTATCATTTATTTAGGACAGACTGTGTACCACCTCTGTCCTTTTGCTTTACATAAGTGTGGCATCCAGTCTTCTGTGTGTATTTTAGCCTGCATAATGAGTAGTCTGAAGGCAAGTGATTCAGTGTCCAAGTTTGTAAGCAATAGCCTTACAGTCTGTAAACCCTCCTCCACTAGCATCCTCCTAGTCAGCTTTTACTCTCTACCTCCTAACAGACACTGACTTTTACTCAAACTATTTCTTTCTCTTATATTTTCCTCACTTTTTCTAGACTTACTATTCCCATTATTTAAATCTTCCTGTCTTTCTTTAGTGGAACTGCATGCCTTCAAGGAAGTCACCTTTGGTCCCTCCCTCCCTTCTTACCTCTCTTTGCCTGAGACAATTATTAAACCACTTTCAGCACAGACTCAGTGTACTCAACTGTCTCTTTAGTGTAATTTTATTTTGCTATAAAAGTGCCCCTGTAAGCAAATAGATATGCATGCAACAGTGAAGTCTGCAGTTTGAACACCAGTCTGTGGGTTATATTTTTAAGTAAATTATACATATTATGGCAGCTAAAAACAAAGAACTTTGTCCACTATAACAGCTCCATTTTCTTAGACCAGAGCAGTCCCATTGGTACTTTCTCCTTCATCTGTGCTCCATTTATTGTTTTTTACAGTCCACTGTTTTCCTTCCTTAAGTGTATTTCTCCTCCAATTTTTTTTTTATTTTTCCAATATATTTGAATGAATTCCACAGTATTTACACATAACATCTTGAATAGCTATGCACACTGTTTACATTAGCCTGACACTATAACAGTTCTTAATGTATACAGTTATTTTATAAGTGTGTCCAATCCATTATCAGAGTGCCTGATCAATTATTGTACACTGTCAATCAACGCTAAGACTTTTCCCCAAGGGTTGTTGATAAATAGCTTTGGATAAATTCTTAGTTCTTTCATTTTAATTTCCAATAATGCTGGGTCTTCAGTAGGCTGTATAAGTCTTCCAAATTTGGTATTGTATTTGTATTCCATCTTGTTATACACTTTTTTGAAATTGTAAGTATAGTCCATACTAGATACATGTTTGACCTATTCAAATGAGGGCCTTCATTCAAATTTAATAATACAAGAGCTTTAATTAAGTAACATGATTCAGTAAATAAAGCTTGTAGAAAATTATTAATACCATTCCAAAATGGCTTAATTTTAACATAATCAAAGAAAATGTGGTTCCAATCTGCACTGCGTACTTGCTCACATCTCCAACATATTCCTTTTATGGAAGAACTAATTTTACTGATTCTGTCTGGGGTTAAGAATGCTCTTTGCAAGCATTTACAATTAACAGCTTTCCAGTATTGTTCATAGGTTCATACTAGGCTATCTGCCCTAGGGCATTTATAAGCCTAGCCAGAGTTGTGTGGCTTTCACCACCCCTTAGGTTGAAGAATACTATACCCATTACTTTGCCGTGCCTCTGTCCAGCAGTGATACAGAGATGATCCCCGGGGTAAACCTACGATCTTCCATCCACTGGTCAAGATTCCTCTTGAACAGAGCCAGCGAGGTGCTCTGTCTCACATGGACTGAGATTCTGTTCCACAGCATAGGGAGTCTCTGGGTGATGAATCTGTCCCTCCAGCATGTCCTATTTATATCCGTGTTGAGGTTTAAGTCTCTTGCTCTTGTGGCTCTGGTGGATTTGGATTTTTTGAGATGGAGCATGTCCATTAATTCTGTGTTGGACATGGCCTTGTATGTCAGGCACAGGTCACCTCCGAGCAGACGGTATGCGACTGAATAGAGCTGGAGTTTCTTCAGTCGGGCAGCATATGGCATATTTTTGAGCCCCTTTACCCTTTTGGTGAGGAACTTTTTGGGGTCTTTCCAATTGCTGCAGGTGTCGGGTAAGATACATTCCGAATGGGGCATTGTACTCAATCATTGGTCTGATAAGTGAAGAGTACAGGGGAACAATGACCTCCCTTGATCTGGATGTGAATCCTTTCATAATCAGGTGGGCAATGTAGAAGGTCCTCCTAACCACTTTGGCAATGTGAGTGTCAAAAGAAAGGCTACTGTCAACTTGGGTCCCTAGGTCCCTGATAACCTCTTCTGTGCTTAATGGATTGCCACCTATGTGGTAACTTGGGGTTACCTTGTTTTTACCAAAGGGTATGACTATACATTTTTTGGCGTTTAGCTTAAGGCCATGGCTCTGGCACCAGTTATCCGTTTCTATGAGACCTCTCTGAAGGATATCTGTGTCTGATGGATTTTCAACTATGGCGCCCAGTTTGCAGTCATCTGCAAACTTTGTCAGCCACAATCCTCCTATGTTTGCCTGCACTTCTGAAAAGTAGATGCCGAACAAGAGGGGGCCCAGGACTGAGCCTTGTGGGACACCGCTTGTGACCAGCTTGGAGTCTGACATGGCACCAGCAACTCTAACCCTGTGGGTTCTGTCCTTGAGCCAGTTTGCAACCCATCTTGTGACATATGGGTTTACATTTAAGCTGGTGAGCTTTTCTATGATACCCGAGTGGGGTATTGTGTCGAAAGCTTTTGCAAGGTCAAGGTAGGCTGTGTGAACTTTTTATCGATAATAAGATATTTGTTTTAATATCTTCAGTTAACTGTATTGAGTGTCCTTTTGTTATATATTTCCAGTATGAGGTTTTGGGTGTTGTTTTATAGTTTATCAATATTTTGTAAAATTTTGAAATATTGTTTCCCATGTCAAAGTCATTACATATGATTTCATATATGCATTTCGTAAATTTAGGTATTTCTTTAAAGGAATAATTGCTAATTATTCTACTTAAATATTGCAAATATGACAGAATACCCTGTAGTTAGCCAGCCCAGTTGTGGAATTTTGTATGTTGTTTTTATTACTTGCATATCTAAAACGTTTAGTTCTTTGATACACTGGATCAAACAAACAAATCCTTTCTGTTCCCAGGAATTAATAATTTCTCTAAATATTTTACGTGGAAAGTTCTTTGTGACTATAAATGCATTAAAAGATCAAACCACATTTTTAAATCTATATTTGCATTAATAATTTTCCTGCATGAGTCAATACAATAATTAATCATACGAGTTTTAGTGGATTTAGTTATGTTATATTGCATACTAATACATATGTGCCATGGCAAATTGTTTTTATCTGTTGAAATTTTTTTTGTAAATCAAATTCATTTATTGATATTACAGTTAGTAATTCTTTCCAATTTTCAGAGTAATTTAGACTTATCCAATCTGAGATTGTTTTAGATATTGATGCTTTTATATGTGTGTCTATATCAGGAAAGTTTAATCCTCCCTGTTTCCATGGTCAGATATGATGTATTAAAGCTATTCTGTTTCTTTTGGGAAACCATAAAAATGTTATTAGGCATGAATTTATTTAAATATATTCCTTTCTGGTAACAGTTGTATTGCCAAGGCTATATATAGGATCATGGGCAGTAAAGCCATTTTTATAAACTGTAGTCTATTTTTAAATGTTAATATTATTTTGTTCTATTTTTCCACAGAGATTTTAATAGTGTTAATGATATTATTGTAATTTTTTGAGACTAATTCATTATTATCCTTGCATAACTCAATTCCTAGATATTTTAAGGTAGATTCTTGTTTCCCTATGATGTGATCCCCCATACTCTGCAGTTCTTTTTTTTATTTAAAAATAAACATTTTAACTTTGATTTACTGAAATGGAGTCCTGAAGTCATGTGAAATTTGTGAATTAATATATCTAATTCTTCTAATGTCTCTTTTGTATTAGATAATGTTAGTAATATGTCATCAGCAAATAGCATTACTTTAGAATTGTATTGCTCATAAACATCTATTCCTTTGATTTTTATATTGTTACGAATTGAATCTGCCAATATTTCAATAGCCAGAGCAAACACAATTGGTGACATGGGACATCCTTGTTCAGTGCCTTTTGTTATATGTATAGATTCAGAGGTCAAAGGACCTAACTTGACATACACTAAATTATTTGTATATATATTCTTTAGGAGATGAACAAAAGATGCAGGAAATTCAAATACCATTAGGATTTTGAATAAATAGTCCCAATTTAGGGAATCAAATGCTTTCTCTATATCTAAGCAAATTATGAGTGTTTCTTTATTTTCTTTATTAACAATCAATAAGAGAAATTATCCTTTTAATATTGTCATGTGTTGTGTCTAAGACATACAAATCCAGTTTGTTCATTATTTATTGTTTTGGATAGTATTTTCATTCTGTTAGCTAATATTGTCATAAATATTTTATAGCCATTATTTAATATGATATAGGTCTATATGAGGTACAGAAGTTTGGGGATTTGTTTTCCTTTAGGACTGGTGGGATTAAGAAGCATCTCCAAGAAGATGGTATTAAAGCTTATGACTGAGTAGTATCTTTGAAGGAAAAAGTTTATATATTTCCATAATTATGCCATCTATACCTGGAGCTTTATTATTTTTACCCTCTTTTATTCTATCTGTAATTTCTTTGTAGGATATGGTGCTTGCAGATCTACCTTTAATTTTTCTGTTTTTTTTTTTTTTTTTATATTAGAACATTTTTCATCTAGATTTAATTGATCAATATGTAAATTTTCTTTTTGGAAATGTTCAATATAGTGAATTCTATAGCATCAAGAATGTCACCTATATCCAAGACATTTTTCCCTTTCTTTTCATAGAAAATACTTTTAAGGTCATTAACTTTTTATTGTATTTTGATTCTTGTGGATAAATTATGTAGATATTTGAGAGAAATGGTGAAGGCATTAATTTTTAGTTTTTCTAACGCTAAACTAGTTTTATGTGTTAGAATTTCGTTGTATTTATTGTTTAATACTTCTTTCTTTTTCATCTCCAAATGATTTTGATTTTTTTCAGCTTTTACTTCCAAAAGTTTGGATTGTAGATCTAATAATTCAGAATCCCATTCTCTGATTTTTTTTATACCAAGTTAAGGGTTTACCATATATGTATGTTTTTAATGAGTCCCATATCATTATTTCATTTATCTCTGTGGTATAATTAACATCTAAGAAGAACTGTAATTCAGATAATAATCAGGGTTTGAACTCTCTAATTTTAGTTATATTTGCTAGAATTATGGAGTTAAAGATTAATGCTCTGTACCCATTTTGAAGTTCTAGTATCAATGAATTGTGGTCTGAAAAGGGGCAGGGAGTGACTGAGAAATGAATGTGATCTTGATGGGGAAAACAATATAGATTTATCTTCTTTAAATTTGAAAGCATCTACAAGATGAAATGACTCCACCCACTTGTTTAAAGCTTTTGATACAGCAGAGGTACGCAGCTGTCTTTTATTTGTAGTTTCAGAAATATCAAATATACAGTTAAAATCTCCTCCTAATATAAAGTTGCCTTTATAATTATTGGAAATGAAATCTAATTGTTTTTAACATATGCTGTTCTAATGCCTGGGAACCAGTATAGATTGGCTAGGGTCCATATTCTGTTATTATATTTAACTATTACTAACGTCAGAAGGCCTTCTTTATCTTCATACTTATAAATGATTTCTGGGTTAATCACATTTGTTTTCCATAAAACTGTTACCCTTTTTGTCTTTGTCTTATAAGTGGATTGCACCAATATCATATATTTCTTAGGATTCCATTTGTAATTATCATTTGTTTTGAAATGAGTTTCTTGAAGGAAGACAATTTGTGCTTTGCTCAGTTTTAAATATTTCAGTAGATTTGATCTCTTGCTAGGATTGTTTCAACCATTGGTATTTAAAGATAAAGTTAAATCCATCTTAGATTATTTAGACTATGTATTTTTTTGTTTTACTGTGACTATAACGTATATGTTTGAGCTTTTAAAGGAAATTATCAGTTTTATACTTTGAGTGTTTACCAGTACAGTAATGTTTTGGTCAGGCATACTAAAAATGTTTTTGTGAAATAAATTTAAATTAATAAATGTTAACAAAACTAAGATCCGCACTAGCCATGGAATGAAAATCATTCCTAATCTGATGGATAAACTTAAATCCATCAGATTGTCACTCATATCTTGACAATCCAGAACATCTGAGCTCCATAAATTGAATTATAATATGGAGGATATTTGTAATAGGAATAAGCAATACTTATATTATTTTGAACAGCTATAGTACCATTGTAGATTAGACAGAATTCTAATACAGTATAAATGTCTACTTATTGTATAAGCAATATTTACATGAAAGATAGATGACAAGCAATTCAATCACAGTAAAGTAGGATGTATCATATATAAAACCTCAGTAAAAGATTATAGCACACAATTTAACATATTCACCCTTATTGATGAAGTCTTTCAAAACGTATTACTTAATATAAATAGATGGTAATAATATTGATACCTAATGTTTATAATACAATGTATTTTACTGGATATATCAGAAGTTATATTTCACTGTTTGCCAGCATTTAAGTAATCACTTTGTTTGTTGCTAACTTACTTAAAGCATCAAGTTTGTTTTATGTGAACACTGATGAAAGTTAGCGCATTTTAATCAGTGCATCCCTCTTCTCCCGATTTCCTACATAAGGATTTTCATATCTGTTATTTTTTATTATAAAATGAGTGAAATTATAGGTTAAATTATAGGTTAAAAACAAAAAAAAATCACTTATTGTGATTAATGATTACAGATTCCCTTTCCATATTTATAAATTGCTATTTTATGGCATATACTGAAAGTTTTTAGATTTAAATTGCAACATTCTATTTTGTAAATGTTAAACTGAGAGATTACTGTCAATTTAATACTGTTTGTTCAGAATATGATTGTTAAATTCTGTGGCATTTCAAGTTCAGGCGTCTATTGTTTCTCTTGAATAACTTTGTCAGTTTGATGTCATGTATAAAGCATTAGTTACACCGCTCAAGATGGGTTACAAAAACTACAATTCAAGTTAAAGCAATTACATGACTTGTTATGTATATTTACTTATGTAAGAAAATCATCATGCTTTCTCTTAATGTTCAATGTAGTGTATGTCATTTTGATACACCTGTTACTCAGGCTGCTGCAGAGAGACTGACCTACTGCCAGATGTGATGTTGAGAAAAGATAAAGAGTTTATTCTCATTTATTGTCTGCACTTTTGATTTAATATCTCTGTAATCTGTACAACTGTTTTTACTCTCCTTCTTGTTGTGTGATATACTTGAATATCTCTTAGTGCTGACCTCAGTTTGTAGTGAAAGCCTTTGTCTAGAGGCCTAACTGTTTTCTTAGTGAGAGAAAGTTTATAGAACTGGTTTTATCTACCCAAGGTATTCCTGCATCTATTATTGTTTAGATAATTGGTCTGGTTTCTGTCCTGTGCCTTAAATAGCCAGTGTTTTAAATCAGATACACCTGTTGCTCAGGCTGCTGCAGACACACTGACTTACTGCCAGCTGTGATATTGAGAAAAGATAAGAGTTTATTCTCATTTATTATCTGCACTTTTGATTTAATATCTCTGTAATCTGTACAACTGTTTTTGCTCTCCTTCTTGTTGTGTGATACAGCTGAATATCTCTTACTGTTGACCTCAGTTTGTAGTGAAATCCTTTGTAGTGAAATCCTTTGTCTAGAGGCCTGTTTTCACAGTGAGAGAAAGTTTACCAAACTGGTTTTATCTAACCAAGGTATTCATGCATCTGTTATTGTTTAGATAATTGGTCTGGTTTCTGTCACATGCCTTAAATAGCCAGTGTTTTAAATCAGATATACCTGCTGCTCAGGCTGCTGCAGAGAGACTGACCTACTGCCAGCTGTGATATTGAGAAAAGATAAAAGTTTATTCTCATTTATTGTCTGCACTTTTGACTTAATATCTCTGTAATCTGTACAACTGTTTTTTTCCCACCCACACTCCCAGTTCTTGTTGTGGTCTTTTTGCCTTGGTGGCTTTGAGTTGCACACCTCTAGTATAAAGTCAATGCTGGACACTCCTCCACAGTCACATTACATCAGCTCATTCTACTGTTAATAGTGAGAACTTAGCAAAGGCCCACCCCTTTAGCTTCTGCATACTGAATTATCTCATCTTCTGCCTCTTCACTTTCTACTAAAACAGTTTCCTACCTTTCCTGGCACTAGTGTAGCCCAGATACAGATTTGCTGTATCAAGGACTTTTTGTAAGCTTCTGAGCTGTGCTCTTCAATTTTATCCCTTAGATCTGCTAGTTCTCTGCTCTCCTGCACTTTTATTAGCTTATTAGTCTAGGACTTATTCCCGGTACCAGAAAGTCTGCACTTCAAGCTTTCCCTTAGAACTAGCTGGTTTCTCAGTAGTAGCACTAAAATCTGAATCACTGTGACTAGCACTTGCTCTAAAACCTGCCGGAAAGCACTAGGAAGCTTTAAACTGATACAAGCACTCAACTCTCCTTGTTAATAAGGAGAAATTAATCGTAGGCACTAAACAGCCTATAATTGCAAAGTACCTTGCCAAGGTAAGGGAAAACAGTTCTTGTACTTTACAAAAGAAACACCGAACCAGACATGTCCAAGGGTGAGCTTCCAGTGATTTCTCCTGTCCACCTGGTGAATCTGGGCATACTGGGGCAATGCAGCAATTGCCTCATATACACAGACAAAGTACAGTTTTGTACCTACCATAAATGTAGATGTTCGAGGATCCACATTGCTGCAGTCCTAACTATTGGGTAGTCCGCTGTCCAGTCGGGCCCATCACTAAAGAGGAGGAGTGCTGACGTCGGGATTACATAAGATTAGATTGACGCCAGTACTATTAGGGCATTAATAAAGATGATATCACGCCTCTCTTTCTTGCCTGCCCCAGATGACAGAAAACCAAAGCAGAGGTAAGGGAGGCTGGCAAAATACAAGGAAAGATCAGGTGATAATGCTTAAATAATAATTGCCTGTGTACATCTAAAGTGTGTGTGTAAATCTTTTTCTCTCTTTATTTTGGGGACTGCATAAAAAGTAGTAAATGCACAGGCTTGAAGTCACAATAACCAACAAAACCAAAGCAGGGATTAGTACGTAATGATACCCTATCCTTATGAAAATCAAAAAGGCTCAAAAATCCATAAGGGCTCAACTCAGAAACCCTTTCTTGCAGAAACCCTTCTTGCAGAAGTAATGTCCAAGAAAAAGCAGTCTTCCACAGCAGTAGCCTAGGCTCAAAAAGGTTGTAGAGTAAGTTTCTGATGCTGTAGGCCTGGCAGGCCACTGTCTTGTATCCACTTTCCAGCTTAGATGAGCCCTCTGAAGCAATGTCTGAGGCATCTGTCGCTAGGAATCTGACTCAGCCTCTGGCCGGGTCATCACAGAGAGTCCTCCTTTGTTTAGGCCTACAAAATTCCTTTTGAATGCAAAATTCTGAATGACAGTGTCCAATTCCTGGCAGTGCTGTGTCCATACATTTTTGAGGATAGCATTTGCCTTCCTCATATATGGTTTTTGGCATTGGGAAGCACCAGAATACAAGATGCCATGAACCCAGTTTGAAGGACTGTCTTGCAGTCAGCCCGGACTGAGATAGAAGGTGATGAAGTAACTGAAAGATCTTTGTTTGTCCGGGGTGCAAGGCCATCTCTGCTGCTGTATTCAGTCTCACACCCAGAAAGCACATGTCTTGAGAAGGGTACTAGACTGGACTTTATTTCGCTCACAGAATTCTAGGCATCTTAGCACTGCTATCATTCCAAAGGTAGGTCTTCGGAATCAAGCAGGATATGTCCATCCCTTTAGTAGGCTAAATTCTACTAACCTTTGAGGCTGCACCTGCAAAAATCCTAACAGCTTGCATAGACTCTAGCCTTGTCCTCCATTTTCTTTAAAACTGCTTCAACAAATCCTCTGCTATTTTTAGCATATGCTTCTGGGCAAAGACCCCGCGACACACTCACTGGCGAAGCACCAGCGCTTTCAACTGCCTCTTAAAAGAAGCCTTTGGAAACAGAAGGGGAGGTCTAACCACCTTAGGGGAAGAGAGGGAAGAACAGCCACCTGAGAAGCCCCTTCAGCCTGGCCTACTTCCTGAGAGAGACATCTGTAACAGTAAAGTCTCCCTGAGACTCCAAAGAAACTCCTGGCAAAACTAAGAACCCAGCCGTGAAGAACCGACGCCCGACTGTCGGGTTCCACTCTAGGCTTTGTTGCTTTATCCTTTTTACTACGGGAGCCGGAGCATCCCATCGCATATTATAATTACAACGCTTCCTAAAATCCACCTGGGTACAGCGTCTAACCTTCTTTAATAGTGCTGGCGAGCAATCTAGCACAAGATGGGCATCCAACAACTAAACAGCTCAGGCCCTAAACAAGGTATACAGCAGGGCCTCCCTATGAGGTATCTGTTTCACCAAGAAATACAGTTATTCACCGGTTAAATATGTGGAATGAAGAACATCCATCTCCTCCTACCATCCAACACTACAACCTGCGAGAGATGCACTTACATAGCCAAACTGGAAGCAAAGCTCTCTCCACCCAAGACTGTGCTAGACAGTCAAGTGGAGAAGTTTAACACCTTGCACTACACCTCAAGCTACACACAGCCCTTCAAAACTCATGCCATCAACATCCGCACATAGTAACACTAAGCCCACTTATGCAGAGGAACTTAACATTAACCTGCCCAAGCAACATGGACCTTTGAAGCTGAAACACAAACAAACATCAATCACAACCAAAGTGTCACATAGCTCACAAAGTACAGCTGTGTACACTTACCATAAATGTAGAAGTTTGAGTGTATTCACTGTTGCAATCATCACACTTGGGTTATCCTACTAGGGGTAGCCCTCAGTCGGTCTGAATACCAGAGGCTTAGTATTACGGCGTCGGTTGCTGTTACTTCAGGACTGATGTCAGGTCGTCAGGGGTATAAAAACAGGCAGCCAACGCCATTACATCAGTTTTTTCTTGCCCCAAATGTCAGGAGCCCCTAAATAAGGAGTTAAGTTATGGTGGAAAAAACACCACAAGTAAAAAACAAATACCAGTAGCCCTGTAAGGGGTTAGAAAGAGAGATAGAGAATGAGAGAGAGAGAGAGAGAGAAGGGGGCTGGAGGGTGGGAAACCAGGACTACAACAGTGAATACACTCGAACATCTACATTTATGTTAAGTGTACACAACTGTACTACGTTCTTCGTGTTTCACTGTTGCAGTCATCACACTTGGGTTGATTCCCAAAGCTGAAGAATGGGTGGAGGCAGTCAAGAAGAGTTTGGGCTGGCTAGTATGCCCTGCAGAACTGCTGTTGTAAAGCCCACCCTGGATTTGGAAAAGATAGGCAGGTGGTAATGCTTGGTGAAGTTATGAACAGAACTCCAAGTAGCAGCTTCTAGAATGCCCTGGCAGGGACTCCTCTGAGAAAGGCTCTAGAGGTTGAAGTTGGCCTAGTGGAATGCGTTCTGACCCCCTGAGGGGGTGGTTTCCTATGGTGTTTGTAACAAAAATGGATACAGTGTGCTATCCATTTGGAGATGGTTTGTTTTGATATGGCCTTGCCCTCTGCCCCTGGTGCAAAGCTGACTAGTAACTGGTCAGATTTCCTGAAGGGCTTAATCCAATCCAGGCAGAAATTGAGCTGTTTGTGCACATCTACGGAGTGCAGGATCCTTTCCACCTTATTTTGAGGATTAGGGAAAAGGTGGGCAAATGGATAGATTGGTTGAGAGCCAGACTGGACACCACTTTAGGCATAAAAGTAGGGTTAGTCCTGAGGGAGACCCTGTCTGCATGAAAAATAATGAAGGGTTTCACAGCCATAAGTGCTTGTAGCTCAGACACTCTTCTAGCTGAAGTGATGGCCTGAAGCAAGGCTGTTTTCCAAAAGAGGAATTTTAACTCTGCTGATGTGGCAGGCTCAAAGGGGGTATCGTGAGCTTTGCAACAGAAAATTAAGGTCCCGAGCAGGGGTGGGGCTCTTCTTGGCAGCCTTAAATTGTTAGCCCCTCTCAGGAACTGTTTGATGAGAGGGTGAGAGAAGAGAGGCGGCTCAGTGCTATAGTGAGCAGAGATGGCAGAGGCATGGATCTTAATGGAAGAGAAGGACAGGCCTCTGTGGAGTAGATCTGCTAGGTAATCCAGGATGAGAGGTAAGAGGGTTGTGCTGTATCTGCTCCTTTAGAGTGAAACCAACAACAGTACCTTTTCCACTTATCAGCATAGGATTTCCTTGTACTGGGTCATCTGGCTTCACGTATGACATCCTGTACCTGCTTGCTTAGGCTGACCACTGGAGGAGAATTCAAAGAATAAGCCAAGCAAGGTTCAGGGTCTGCAATTGTGGAGGTAAGATCTGTCCCACCTATTGAGTGAGGAAGGTTGGGATCTGAGGTAGGTGCCATGGTGGCCCCGGTGACAGACTGCGCAGTAGTGGGTACCAGTGTTGGCATGGCCAGTCTGGGGCAATCAGGATTGCCCTTGGTCTTTCCTGCCTTATCCTGAGTAGTACTCTTGTAAGAAGAGGCAGAGGGGGAAATGCATAGATTGAGAGGTTTGCCCACTGGAAGGATAGGGCATCCACTTTCCAGACCTTGCTGTGAGGTAACCTGGTGCAGAATTTGCTGAGCTGATGGTTGTAGGGGGGAGGCAAATAGGCCCACCTTTGGGGTACCCAATTTCTGGGTCAGAAGGCTGAAGGTGTTGGGGTCTAAATGCCACTCATGTGGGTCTAAGAGATTTCTGCTTAAGTTGTCTGCCAGAGAGTTATGGTTGCCTGGCAGGAATTGAGCTTGCAGGTGAATATGCATGACTGACGCCGTGTTCCACAGGGTCATGGCTAGCCTGCAGAATGGTTAAGAGTGGGTTCCCCCCTGCTTCTTGATGCATCACATCCCTGTGGTATTGTCGGTTTTTCGTAGAAGGGGCCTCCGTGAAAGTAAAGCTATCAGTCATGCTGAACAGCTATCATCTCTTTTTGGTTGATGTGCAGATGACTGGCTTGGGCTCCAGTGGCCCTGAATGCACCTGCCATCCAGATGTGCAACCCAGGCATAGTCTGATGCATCTGTGGTTAGGGTCTGAGCGGCGTGGGGTTGTGTAAAGGGAAGTCCCTTGTTGTGGTTGCATGCTGCTGCCCACCAAAGAAACTCTTTCCTTAGACAAGGTATTACAGGTATGATAGTTTCCAGATCCTGAGAATGTTGGCACCAAAGACTTTTTAAGTACCCCTGAAGTTTCCTCATATGCAGTCCGGGATCTGGAATTAGCAGAATGCAGGAGGCCATAAACCCTAGAGCCTACAGTATTTTCCTTGCAGATAGCTGGGTTCTGGTGGCCATTTGAGCAAAATAGGCTTGTTTTTCTGGAGTAAGGAATGCCATCTGGGATGCTGTTTCCAAGATTGCTCCCAGGAATACAATTTGTTGACTGGGGACTAGTTTGGATTTCTTTTCGGTGACAGTGTACCCAGGGAGGTTAGAAGGTCCTTTACAAATGTCATATGCTGCAACAGCTTTTCTTGACTGTCTGCCTGAATCAGGCAATCATCCAGGTAGGGGTAAATTTGAATCTTTTTCTGTCTGCAATAGTCAATTTCTGGAGCCAGGCATTTTGTGAAAGCTCTGGGAGCAGTGGATAAGCCAAAGGGAAGTGCAGAGAACTGATAATGCATAGATCCTACCCTGAAACATAGATATTTCCTGCAGAAGTTCCTGATTGGGATGTGCAGATAGGCCTCCTTTAGGTCTAGGGTGGCTAACCAGGCATCTTTGGTCAGCATAGGGAGAAGCTGGTGTAGGGTGAGCATTTTGAATTTTGGTACCACCAGGAAGGTGTTTAGAATGGACAGATCTAAGATTGGGCGCTAGGTTCCCTCTTTTCTGGGTACCAGGAAAAGTCTGGAATAAAAACCTTGGCTTATCTGTTCTGCAGGAACAGGCTGAATTGCCCTTATGGAGAGCAGGGAAGGAACTTGATTTTGTGCCTCTGCCCACTGGTTTGGAGGAAGGTCTGGGAACCCTTTTGGGGTTGGCAGCGTGTGGAAATAAAATTTGCACCCTATGTTGAAGACCCATCGGTCGTTGGTGATGGAGGTCCAGTATTTTGCATGGTGGGCAAGTTTTCCTCTTAGGGGCATAAGCAATTGGGCAGAGGTGAGGAGTAGGACAGAGAAGTCATTGTGAAATCTTTCTGTAAGGGGTGGCTTAGCACTCCCTGTTTTAGAAGTGGAGGTACTCCATTGCTTAGACCTCTGCATACCCTGAGACTCTAATCTGGGGGGGGGTCTCTTTCCCCTGGGTCTAGTTTGAAATGGCCTTGAGGAGGCTGGAAAAGACCAAAGTTTCGAGGGACAAAAAAGAAAGGCTCATCCAGACTCTGCTACACTTTGCTGTGAAGGAAAGGTTAGTTTGCTTTTATTTTTTGTATTACTGTATTGCCTTTCTATATTTTGAATACTGTAGTTTGTTTTCTTTACCTTGTGTTTTGCTTGCATTCTGTTTTAACAGCATATTAAAACTTCAAAAGAGACCACAGCTCTCTCTGTTCTGAGTCAGGCAGAATTTTTTCCGCCCTCCCACCCATTTAAGTTGTCTTGTTAAATACCACTGTCTTTCTAGTTGCCCGCCTCTTATGTTAATCTGACCATATATCTCATTTCTCTCTACTTTCACTGGCTTATGTGAGTAATCACAAAATCATCATTTTTGAAATCCCACCCCTTCAATTATTTAAATTTATTGGCCATCCTACAGTATTTCATAGTACCAAAATACAAAAGTGACCACCCCTTTCAATCCATCTTGCTGTTTTAAAAATAGTAACTCTCCACTAAACCTTAACTTTTTAAACAGGTAAAACTCAAGTTACCTACTTTCACATCTAACTTCTCTACTGCACACTGCACAGTGCATTCTTTTCAATGTTACCTTTAAGGATCCCTGTGACTAGCACTTTCTCTAATACCTGCTGGAAAGCACTAGGAAGCCTTAAACTCATACAAACACTGAACTCTCTTTGTTAACAAGGAGAAATTAATAGTAGGCACTAAACAGCCTATAATTGCAAAGTACCTTGCTAAGGAAACAGCTCCTATACTTTACAAAGAAAAAAAAAAGCCCCAAACCAGGCATGTCCAAGGGTCAGCTTCCAGTGATTTCTCCTGTCCACCTGGTGAATCTGGGCATACAGGACAATGCAGCAATTGCCTCATGTACACAGGCAACCCTCTCCTCCTACCACCCAACACTACAACCTGTGAGAGATGCACTTACATAGCCAAAATGGAAGCAAAGCTCTCTCCACCCAAGATTGTGTTAAACAGTCAAGAGGAGAAGGTTAACACCCAAACTACACCTCAAGCAACACATACCCTTCTAAACCCGCACCACCAACACCCACATATAGCAACACTAAATCCACATATGCAAAGGCCCTTAACTGTAACCTGCCCAAGCAACAAAGACCTCTGAAGCTGAAATGCAAACAAACATCAATCACAACCAATGTGTCACATAGTTCACAACACCAGTGTGCCACCCAGCAACAGCCCCTAAGGCAAGACAATGTACCTAACACTTTAGTCAGGTGACTCTATAGTCCGGCACACTGATGTCCCTCTCACCAGGTTGAATAAGGAGAAAATTACAGTCAGCTGCCTGTCGGGTGCCAGGATCCACCACATAACGCATGCACTCAAGTCACTCCACAACAAGTACAAATATGACTCTGTCATTGTCCATGTTGGAGTGAATGACTTGAGACGTACCTCCCTCGACTACATGAAAAGAGACATGGAAGAGCTCTCGGATCATGTGGCCCAGGCAGGTATGACCCTAGCCCTGAGTAGCATCCTGCCTTCGCCCAGAATGATACCACAATATAAGGATAAAATGATTGACTTCAACAATTGGCTAAGCTTATGGTGTCATTCAAAGGGGATCCAGTATCTGTCTGCCTGGGATGACATGATTGAAAGACCACAATGCTTTGCCAGAGATGGTCTGCACCTGTCGCCCCTGGGATTCAGGTTACTGGCTAAGGCTCTACACCTATAGTGCCTTTTTTAGGCAAACGTCAAAGGACAAAACCACCACCGTAACAGGTACAATCATGCAAAATCTGAAGGTAATGCTACTCAATGCTAGAAGTCTAAACCTCAAAATGCACTCTCTCGAGGCACTCCTAAAAATAGAGAACATCGATATCTGTGCAGTAACTGAGACCTGGTTCAAGGCTCCAGAGAGCACCCCTGCAATACCAGGCTACAACTCTTACCACACTTTTCGCCACCAAACCAGGACCAAACACTAAAGGTGGAGGAGTGCCAATATTCACCAAGGATATTCACACCACCAGGCTAGTTGGCCAACACAATGTGTCTGAAATTCTCCAAGTGCAACTAACACTAGGTAAGACTGCAATCCAAATTGTAGCTTGCTACAGATCCCCCACCATACCCCAAGATTCTCACTACACCTTTCTACACATACTGGAAAATATTAAGATAGAACCAAACACCCTAATACTGGGTGATTTTAACTACCCTGCCATTAACTGGGAAAACTACTCATGTCCCAACACCTTTGTGCAACGGCTCTTGGAATTCATAAATTCCAACGCCCTGGATCAACTAATCCATAGTCCCACCAGGGGCTCCAATATCCTAGACCTGGTCATTACCAACATGGGAAATCAATGCTCCATACCTATGGTCATCCCCCTCATTAGTCAGGTCTGACCATAAGCTAATCACCCTTAACATCCACATCCCACCCCCACCCCCCAGTAAAGAAACCACCATAACAAACTTCTCCAAAGCCAACTTCATGCTACTCAAGTCAGAAATGACAAACTTCATGACATCCATGCAGACGGGAACTGAAAGTTCAACAGCTGAATCCTACACTAAGGTACTGTACGAGCACATCCACTCATGCATGAATCGTGCCATGCCAAATAGAACCAAAATGCTCTCATCCAAAAAAAGGAAGCCAATGTGGTGGTCCCCTGCCATAAACAAGCTTTACAACAAAAGGAAGAAACTTTTGCAGAAAAGAGGAAAATCCCAGGATGCAAAAAATTCCCTTACTAGCAAGAAACTGAGATGCCTCATAAAATCCTCCAAAAATAAAGATTCCAAGGACAGCCACAAAGCATTTTATAACTATGTCAAGAATCTAAATGGCAATGCTGAGATCTGCTCTGAGCTAAAACAGAATGGCATTAAATATACTGATCCGAAGGATATTGCCAATATCCTGGCAGATCGATTCAGTGCCAACTTCACCCCCCTCTCACCCCCTAAATGGCCCATCTCAATACCGGAAGATTGCCAAATTCCAGTAATAATGGCCACACAGGTACAAAACGCACTCTCTAAAGCCAAAAATACAGCATCCATGGGACCAGATGACATCCTGGGCCGTGTACTACATGAACTACAATATGAACTGGCACCTCACCTAAGTGTCATGTTTAATCATAGCCTCACCTCAGGTTTCATGCCCACTGAGTGGCAGAGCTACAGTTATCCCATCATAACGGGGATCCACCTTGGATCCCGGAAACTACCGTCCCATCAGTCTGACAAGCCTTATCTGCAAGGCCATGGAGTGTATTATCATGGAACATATAAACAAAGACATTGGCAACCTTCAAACACTGGACCCCACCCAGTTTGGGTTTGTGAAGGGCCGATCTTGTCTCCTGAACCTGATTGACTTCTTTGAATCAGTCTCCAGAGTCATGGACAAGGGTAAGGTGGTCCACACAGCCTATCTAGACCTTGCCAAGGCCTTTGACACCATCCCCCACTCTGGAATCATAGATAAACTTACTAAGTTGGGCATTAATCCCTATGTCACCCAATGGGTTGCTAAATGGCTTACTGATAGAACCCACACTGTAAAAGTAGCTGACTCATAATCCAGCTCCAGACACGTGACAACGTGGAGTACCTCAGGGTTCAGTCCTGGGACCACTCTTGTTTGGCATCTACTTCTCTTAAGTACAGGCCAGCACTAAGGGACTCTGGCTAACAAAGTTCGCAGAAGACTGCAAACTGGGAGCCATTATTGAATCCCCAAATGATGTGGATATTCTACAATAGGGCCTTACAGAAACAGATGCTTGGTGCCAGAGCCATGGGCTCAAGCACAATGCCAAGAAATTTACAGTTATCCCCTTTGGGAAAAAACATGTACCCATGAATTACCACATAAGTGGTAGTACACTAAACACCGAAAGTGTGAAAAGGGACTTAGGAAACACAGATGGACAGAGGTCTCACCTTCGATAACCACATCACCACAACAGTCAGGAAATCCTTCTATATGGAACACCTCATCACCAAGGGCTTTTCATCCAGAAAAAAGGAGGTCATTGTCCCACTGTACTCATCCTTCATTAGACCCATTATAGAGTACAATGCCTATTTGGTATGTACCTCACAAGACATCTGCAACAACTGGAAAGGCAACAGGAATACCGACATCTGCAACAACTGGAAAGGCAACAGGAATACCTCACTAAAACAATCACAAGCCTAAAGCAGATGCCCTATGCTGCCAGTCTAAAAAAGCTCCAGCTATACTCTGTCACATATCACCTACTCAGAGGCAATCTCTGCTTAACATACAAGGCCATGTCAAACACAGAGCTGTTGGACATGCTACACTTAAAGAAATCCCAATCCATCAGAGCCACATGCTCCAGGAATCTAAACCTGGTCATCATAATGAACAAAACATGCTGGAGGGATAGGTTCCTGACCCAGAGACTCCCCTTAATCTGGAATATACTGCCCATACATGACAAGCTGAACACCTCTTTGGCCCTCTTCAAAAGGAACTTTGACGATTGGACGGGAGATAGGAAATTCACCCCGGGAATCACATCAGTCGCCTTGCTAGACAGGGGACCAGGGAAGTAAATATTCTGGGAAGAAATAGTCAGAGAATTGTTATGGCTAGGCTTGTATAGGCCCTAGGGCCGATAGCCTAGTATCAACCTATGACTTGTTAAGCCAGTAGTGTTGTTATACACAAGTCCATGTTATTAAAATCTGTCTTTAATATTTAAATTCAACAGACTGCTTTTTCTTATAAGACGATTATATACTTAATGTCTAGATTTAGTAAAATTATACATTACATAACTATTGTGTTTTTTTTTTTTTGGCTGTTGCTTAGTTATTTGAGAGACCGCAAGCTGTAATGCTTATTCTTATTTTTAGCTCCTTCTAAGCATATTTATACAGTCCATAGACTTTAAATTATGAGACCCTTCTAGTTTCTTATTTGTCATAAGTATATTTCCATCCTTACATACACACATCAGTATTTCAAGCACGGGCAACAATGCCCATCCAGTTTTGCCAGAATACCATTCACTAGTTCATGTGTTGTGTTTCCAGGCTGTTCTTACTATATCTGTTCCATTTTACCAGCCTGTTCCATGCAGTGCCCACTCTGCCAGTGAACCACTCAACACACCTTCCATTCCCACAGCTATTTCCACAAAGGAAATCTGATGACTCTCTACCACTTCCTGGCAACTCCAAACACCCCTAGAATCAGCTGCCCCCATATACCCGACACATCCGAGCAAGTTCACCTCCTAGACCACTGCAAAGGGTACTGCACAAGATCAAGTGCTCTTAGACTTTCACAATAACTCAGACTTCCACTCTTATGTAAGTCCTTAATGTGTTTGACCAAAATACATTTTAAATATAAAATTGCGCCTTTTTTTCTTTTTTTTATCAAAAATTAACTTAATGAGCTAAACGAAGTGTTGGGGGACCATCAAATATGTGTACATGTGGGTTAAAACAGTCCTTTTATCATACATATATATATATATATATATATATATATATATATATATATATATATATATATTGTAAACCAAAAACTTCATTGCCAAGAATCATCTTAGAGGCTCCTCAGAGGCTTTAAGCATTATAGTCACTCTGTCTCCATTACCATAGCAACCTGGGAGCGTCTGTTTCTGTTAGTGTCTGTGTACTGCATACCAGAGGCTTGCGGTGCACCTGAAGCAAAGCTTCACTTCACTGCAACTTCAAGCCTAAATTCCCTCCCTTTCAGCGAGGCAGTAGCCAGTAAAAGAATGGAGAGCAAACAGATAAAAAAAAAAACTCCCAACAAGCCGTCACAACAAGAGAAAACACATTCTTCCAGCCTTCCCACCTCTCACTCAGAAGATGCATGAACGAACTATTCTCTTCCAAAATACCCCAAAACACAGTTTTATCCACCCCCTTCCCCTGGATCCAGGCTAAAACACCAAATGTATCTTCCTAATACATAAGCATCAGTAAACCTCGACCACAAGCCGCAACTCACAGCTTCCCGGAGACGAAAACGGCAACATACAACAGCTGCCAGACACAGCTGCATCCACACACATCACGTCAGGCTTAATCAAACATCACTTGAAGCTATGATACATGCCATAATTGATATTAACTATGTTTAGACAGAATAATAGTGACATTTGTACTAGCTGCTAGACACAGCTGCATCCATGCACACCATATCAGGATTGATCAAAGAACACTCGTAGCTGTAACACCTGCCATAACTGATATTAACCATATTTAGACAGAATAATGATGACATTTGTACGAAGAGCTTGCTACTATAATTTAACCAGGATATACATGACATTTCTAAATCATACTTTAACTGAAGTAGGCATCAGTCCCCATGATAGCAGTTTTTTTTTTCAAAACACTTTTCTGTTACTGCTGTTATATATGATGCTAATTTGTTACATTTGAGTTTGTTACATTTGAGTCTGAGCTCTGATGAATGGTACCTTGTTGAATTAATTAATTACTTAAGTTATTATAAGTAAAATCAATGAAAAACTAATAAGATAAGTATTCACGGAGTTCAAGTAGGGAAACAGAAACTTCTATGTTTGTAGTATATGCTGCTTTTGTTTGGCTTATATATATTATGTAAATAGTAACACCATCGTGATCTACCTTTGTGAAGAATTATTGGACTCTTGAGTATTCTGAATAAATCATTACTGTTTCTCAGTTGTTCAAGGAACCCTCCTTTTTTAAATAAAAACAGATGACAAGTGATGTACCGTATCAGTTGATACTTTGAGAGATGTAGTTGTAAGAGTTATTTTTTGGGGCAGCTTTTGTTTCTTCTTTCTAGCATCAGATCAAGGATTTGTTTCTTTTATTCTTTTAAGAGTAAGGGCCATCCATTCCATTTTTTTCTGGGATAGACACTATGTTGTTGTTTTTGATTAATATAGCAGCTTCTTCTAAGTCATTAAGGGTTCTCAGCTCATTGGCAAAAGTATTTTTATCTTAGCTGGAAAGACGAACTGTACTTTAATGTTGTTTTGTATCAACAGCTTTATTATTGGCCAGACTTTTTTCCTTTGTTCTAGTATTCTGGAAGAATAATCAGTGTCAAACCTTATCAGGCTTTGATTGTAATTTAAGGGTGATTTTCTCCAATGAGATTTTAGTATTAGTTCCTTGTCCAGAAATGAAAAAAAATTTATAACTATGGATCTAGGTGAAGTATTTGTTGAGTTAGAAGCAGGTTTCCATAGTGCTCTATGCGCCCTTTCAATTCCATATGAAAGTCCCTTTTTCAAGTCTAAAAAGTCAGAAATCCAGGTTAAGAATGAAATAATCTCTTCACCTTCAGTGTTTTCAGGCAGACCAAAGATCCTTATGTTGTTTCTCCTTTCCCTGTTTTCTAAGTCATCTATTTTGTTAAGCAGACATGTATTCTGTTTAAGCAGAAATTCTTTTGGGAATTTTTCCTCTGAGTCTCCCCTTCAATGTCATTTAGAGAAGTCTCTATATTTGTTATTTCTGTATGTTTTTGCTGTAATAGTTCCTTATGAGCATCAGTCTGTTTTTGAGAATTTAATTTGAGGTTTTCTAAGTCATTTTTAAAGCCATCCATCTTCAAAGATATTTTTTGTAAAGTAGATGCCATCAATTGCAGTTCTTTTTTCAAAGCAGCATCTGGATGAGAATTCCTTGAGTTGTTCATATTCAATGACTCAATATATCTCCAAGTTACTTGACAGAAATAAATTTGTATATCTCCACCAAAATTGATATTTATGTAGTTTAGTAGTTTATCTATAGATTTATGATGTTTTAAACTTGAACATAACAAAGTTTTCCTATATTATTATACTAGTTTATGGAGCTCTCAAAATTCACTGCTCTCAGTTGGCCATCTAGGCTCCGCCCCCCCCCCCTTAAGTGTATTTCTCTTCTTGTCTAACTGCTTTCAGTTCTGAGCCTTATTTTTCCAGAGCTGAATGCCTGCATTCTAATTGTTTTGCTGATGTTTGGGTGGGAGTGGGGATAACCTAGGATAATTACACAGATCATATTGCTGGTTTCTGGGGTAATTTACATGCATCTTCTTTCTACTTCTCCACCCTCTATTGTTCCTTATACCTCACTCACCCAACAACTGCACTCTCTCATCACCCCCCCCCCCCACTCTCTCTAGCAGGGTGCAAGGGAATTACAGCGCAAATGGTAAAAGACCATAAAATGATTGATGTTTATGTTATACTTATCTTACCAATTGACTGTGTTTATCTAACTGAGGTTTAGCAACGTCTGCAAAACACAACTTCTACCTGTAAATGTACATTCTACTAAGTATGACTTGCAACCACTGTTTGTACTTTACTTGACACGCGTCAGCAATTTTTGTGATGGTGCCCAATATCTGCCATCATAATTTCATGGTGTTTCATAAGGACAGAGTGCTTATTTTATTAGCATAACTCTTTTCGACTGGTGTTACATAAGCTAGAAAGGTAATCTAAACTGCAGAGATCTCATAGCACTATCGAGTCCCTTCACTGCCAAAGAGTTTGTTGGAATGTAAGTTAAAGTAAGCACCTTTTAAAACTTCTGTTCAATTTAAATTGTTTGTGAGGTATGAAGATATTTTTGCAAGTTTTTTTCCTGCCTTATTCTTAAATTTTCAGTGATTCTTTGTTGTTCTGGTGCTGAAAGGCTGCTTTTTCAAAGATTAAGGTCCTTAATTCCATAAGGGCATTTCCCCTTCTTGTGTAACCACTTTTAGTTCTGAGCCAGTATTTTACCAGAGCTACACTCCTGCACACTCTGGCTTACTTTTTTTTTTCATTGTTTTCCAGATCTGTGGGGGTTGGGGTAGCCTTTGGAGTTTGCATTTCAAAGTCCATAGAAAGCTCCTTAGGTTACACAGTTGTTCAAAACAGTCATGTACATTTTTTGTTACTGTTATCACCATTAAGTCAGGTCAGGGTGATATTGGAGTAACTGCCCTACTAAAACTGTGTCCTACAGCAGCAAAATCAAGACTTTCATCTACTAGCACAGAGGCCTAAACTGCATTGTTTCTTTTACTCATCTCTCTCAGCAGATTTTTGGCTGTTAAGTTCAGTCACTGATTGTTTTTTCTCTGTCTCTTTGCCAAGTTTAGTTTTCCTTTCACCCAGTTTGTTTGCTCTCACTAACACTCAGACTCACTTTGCTCCCCTACCCTACCCTAACTCCCAATTCCCACCCAATCCCTCTTACTCTGCATTTATCCTTTCATAGCACCACCCACATATTCCTCAAACCAATGCCATCAGTTCCCTCCAAAAGATAAACAATCAATTACTCCCAACAGTAACACCCACTCTAGTTTACCACCCAAGACTGACTCTGTCTCAAACTGTCTTAATCCTTGCCCCCTAAAGCTATCAGACTGCATCTCTACAACCATCCCAGTGCCCTCCTAACATTTTCTAATGCTAATTTACAACAAAAATAAAACCCAAGTTAAATAAGATGCCCCTAACTCAGATTGTTTTACTATTCCTCCTCACTCTACTAGCTTTCATCACCAATTATCAAATCCACCTCCTTCAAATACTTGACTTCAACTAATCCTTACAAATAATATCATCTACCCAGCCTTCCTCCATAACACCTTATCTCTAAAAATACACCATATCTGATTTATCTATAAACATCTCAAAACTAAGTATCCAAATTTATGATCAAATACCAAACCAAGACCAAAGTATAACTGGCCACACTCTTCTCTCTGTAAAATATCAATTCAAAAAATGAATGGAGATATTCACCCCAATCCAGTTCCCACTGTTCATAAAACCATCACTTTCATCCCCAAAATAAACCAGTCACCTAATACAGCTCAACATAAACACAGAACTTAAACTCACCTTACTAAATATGAGCATAAGAAGCATGTGCAATAAAATCCATTACCTTGCCACATACAATCCTTATGTAGTCAAAGCCACGGAAAGCTGTTAAAAAAAGAAATTAAGGATAATAAGATCACCCACTAGGATACAATATACTCAGGCATGGCAGACAAAACAAGCGTGCAGGTGGTGTAGCAATCATCTATAAAAATTCCCCAACCATCACCTTACCTCCACAGGAAATACCCAAACGTAACAATGCTGAAATTCTAATAACACTCCTAAAAATCAACCATTGAAAAACTATATGTTTAACAGCAATTTATATACTACCAGAGAATCACATTGATATTGCTGAAAGCATCCTGTACTGGATAACCCAACATATTAACCATGAAACTATAATACGGAGACTTAAATATAGACTGGCAAGTCAAATTCCACTATCCCCACTGAATCCATAAAGTTGTACAACTTCAGACAATTAATAATCATACCTACTAGAATCAATAAAATGTCAGGGAGACACTCAACATTAGACTGGATTCTTACAGACAAACTGACAAAAGTAGGCTGCCTCTCAGATAGAATAAGTGACCAAATACCAACATATGCCATTAGAACTCACCATAACCTAGATAAAGAAAGCATCTATAATCAAATATGAAATACAACCGATTTCAGCAAAGATATTTTCAATGAAATACTATACTGTTGTAAAACACTTTAATAACATTATTACAGACCTTAAATAATCTAGTACCAGTGTGTAATAAAAGAGTTAAGTCCAACCCACACCATGGCTGCCAAAAAAAAAGGAAATCTTGATAAAAAGGGATAAAGCCTGGAAAAAAATGCATAAAATAGGACTCAAAATGCCTTACAGCAATTCAGATATCTTAGAAACCTTGCAATACTCCATGTCAAGTAGAATAAGCAAACATACTATATCAACCTACATGACAAACATAAAAACAGCCCAAACATTTTTTGGTCATCACTAAGTAAACTACTCCACTCTGCCAAAACTTCTCAGAAACAGACAATATGACAGACTCTATCCCTCACAGTTCAATTCCTACTTTAATTAAATCAATATTCTCCCTCAAACACTTATACATCTGCCCCCCACTCCAGTCAAAACCACCCACAGCTCTTCAGTTTTAGTCCAGTACCTACCTCACTCATAATGAAGTTGCTCCTTAAACTAAAAAGTACTTCCGCAGCTGTCTGCCAACTACCATCAGACTACCTAAAAATGGCCACAGAATTATAGCCTTCCCTGTCTCCATACTAATAAAAAGGTCCATATCATAAAGATACGTTTGAGCACTGTGGGGAAAAAATCTTACATCATACCACTGCACAAACATGGCACATCTACAGAGTTTAATAACTACAGACCAATAGCGATTCTCTTCCCCCTTCTCAAAAATATTAGAGGAATGCATCCATATGCAGCGGATGCAATACCTAACCTCAAATAACCTTCTCGCAGAAACTCAACATGATTTAGGCCCCACTACTGCACTACTACATTTTCCAATGTAATAAAACAACATAGAAACAATGTTCTGCTTGTGTCCACCATGTTCTTAGACTTGTCAAAGCATTTGATATGGTCTCGCACCAGCAACTGCTCGTTCGACTCTACTCAATAGGACTTTCACAGTGCTCCTTCTTGTAGTTTCTTAGTTACCTATCTAGAAGGCTACAAGCCATTAAATGACAACAAACCTACTCATCCTTTCAACCAATTACTAAAGGTGTCCTTCAGGACTCTATCCTGGGTCCTCTCCTATGTAATATATTTAATGACCTACACACCTTCACTCACCATGCTAGTTTAGTTCAGTATGCAAACAACTCAACATTAATATGTGCCTCTCAACAACAGAGAAGCCCCAAGACATTATCCAAAAATCTTTCTCTTTTGTAGAAAACAGGGTCAAAGAATGAAACCTCCTACTCAACCCCAAGAAAAAAAAAGTTAATGCTTTTTAACTCAAAAAGCTGCCAAAATCGAAAGCAATATTTTACCAAAAAGTCAGCAAATAATACTGTCACAGAAACTGTAGCTCACATCTAGGCATTACAATAGATAATCGCAAAGTTACTAAAAAAATATATATATTTATGTTCAAATGTTTTCTATCTCTATTTGCATTACATTTGTTTAGCAATTTGTCCACCAGATGTATTTTTTGTTGGCTGTTCTACTAGCATTGTTTTTGAATTGTTTTTTTTTTTTTTTTTTGTACAATTTTTTTTTCTGTTTGTGGAGCTTTTCCCCCCGGGCCTCAACTGAAAATGGACATGTATCCAGCTAGACTAGCCCGGTCAACAAATGTAAAATAAAAATAAATAAAATAAAAAATATACTGCCCACCATTAAATCTACACACCAGAAACTAGGCTCCCTCCAATAAAATAGCTAAAGATTTGCCACCAATCTTCCTCATAAGACCTACCACTGTCATATCTTAAAGCAATTAAACTGGCTTGAACTACATAACTATCTAACATATTCACAGCACACATTAACTCAACATTAATATGTGCCTCTCAACAACAGAGAAGCCCCAAGACATTATCCAAAAATCTTTCTCTTTTGTAGAAAACAGGGTCAAAGAATGAAACCTCCTACTCAACCCCAAGAAAACTAAGTTAATGCTTTTTAACTCAAAAAGCTGCCAAAATCAAAAGCAATATTTAACATAAAGTCAGAAAATAATACTGTCACAGAAACTGTAACTCACAGTAAACATCTAGGCATTACAATAGATAATCGCAAAGTTACTAAAAAAAAAAAATATTTATATTCAAATGTTTTCTATCTCTATTTGCATTACATTTGTTTAGCAATTTGTCCACCTGATGTATTTTTTGTTGGCTGTTCTACTAGCATTGTTTTTGAATTGCTTTTTTTTGTACAATTTTTTTTCTGTTTGTGGAGCTTTTCTCCACGGGCCTCTACTGAAAATGGACATGTATCCAGCTAGACTAGCCCGGTCAACAAATGTAAAATAAAAATAAATAAAATAAAAAATATACTGCCTACCATTAAATCTACATACCAGAAACTAGGCTCCCTCCAATAAAATAGCTAAAGATTTGCCACCAATCTTCCTCATAAGACCTACCACTGTCATATCTTAAAGCAATTAAACTGGCTTGAACTACACAACTATCTAACATATTCACAGCACACGTGCTCATTCATTATCCAGAAAAATACCATACATTACAAAACTTATTAGTGCCTTGCTGCCCAGCAAAGGATCTTTGCTCTAGTAACAAATTTTTATTACTTACAAAGAAGTCAAATAATGTTGCAAGAGACTCGTCTACCCCCAATATGTTACTAAACTCTGGAACAGTATCCCCACACAAATAAAATTCTCCGACAAACTCAATAGTTTTATGACACTGCTTAAACATTTTAACCGATACTCGTCCTGCACATGCTCATCACAAGGTTAAGACTTTGTGTTCACTGTACAATACTCTCCTTAAACAGAATACTCACAACCTCTCGTTGAAATGACAAAACAATTTTTGTACATAACTGCTACCTGTACAATTCACTAATCTGCCATGGGCTGTCTATTTAGTAACTTCCACCTCTGTAAAATCTTAGAATGTATAAATGTAACTACTGCCTGTGTATAAATGCAAATAGAAATGCAACTACTCTGTGTTCAACTGTAACGCAGTATAATGCAATGGAAGCAAATGGAGTTTTTCTTCCCGGGCCTTCACTGAAATTGGGTATTACCCAGTTGGACTTTCCCAATAAACAAAGACAAATAAATAATCTAGGCAATTCATTTGACTTCTTCACATTCTAAGTATCTGATGTCTATCAGAATAGGCTTATTCTGGAGTCTGGCCTTTGCATAAAAGGAGCTAAGCTATTACTCTGGTATTTTGTAAAAGAACTGAAATGAAAGTACAGCTGTGTAAGTAAACTTGCCATTACAGTAGCTGTTTGGCTAAATCACAGTTACATGCCAAAGCTATGGGTCACATAATCCTTCCTGTTGAGTTGTCAATAGCTGAACAGAAAAACTGCTCTATGAGGAAACCAGGTAACTAACTTTGCACAGCTTCTTTGTTGGTCCAGTATCAATGGTAAGACTATTCTTTTCTTGTTGAGTTGTTATTACTATACTAGAATTGTGATTTATACTGCACTGGATTGTTTGTGATTTTTCAAATTACCTTCATGGTGGTTTCTTATTTATAAAAAAAAAAAAATGGTACCCAACTTCCTAGAAATTCCTTTTAGGTCCAGTGGCAGTTAAAACTGTATGGAATGCCTGAGGTCCTGTATTCGATCCCCAGACAAGTGGCACAGTTTTCCTTTCCCAATTAGTTGCTATTCCTTGTTGGTCCATTAACAACTGCATCAAATGTATGGGGGAGTGATAGAAAATAGGGAGATGAACAGCCTGGTTCAAAGTAGGGAGGGGGATTGCTAAAAAGCAGCAGCATGAGACAATCATTTAGAAACTGTCTGTTTTGACACAAATTATTTCCTAGGAAGTTAAGAAAAAGAGACCAAGTGGATTAGAATTCCTGACTTTTTTTTGTCCTATCAATGTAGTATCTGAGCTACTTGTGGATGTCCAGACTGTCTTGAATTCTCTCTCCCTTAGACTGAAAACGGAAATGAATATCCCGGCTTAAAATTGTCTGAGATGAACTAAAAAGTATTTAGCATGTGACAGCCATTTAGGAATTGATTATTTTGACGCAAATTCTTTCCTATAAAGGAAAGAAAAACAAGCAGAGTTGATTAGAATTCCTGAAGGTTTTTGTCCCATCAATGTAGAATCTGAGCTACCCATGGACATTCAGTGAGTGTGCAATTTTCTCTCCATTACTTTCTGGTTCTGGATAGAAAACAGGGAGATGACTAATCTGGCTCAAAGTACACTCAAACTGCTTTAGGCATAAAAAAGGGTTTCACCTCAAAGTTACCCTATTTGTAAAAAAAAATTACCCAATCATTGTGAAAAATGAGAAAGGGCTGAATCACTATTAAGTATGTGACTCAGATACTCATCATGCAGAAGTCAGAGCAATGAGTAATACTGATTTCCAATATAAGATCTTCAAAACAGCCCCATGAGCTGGTTATAGGATCATAGGGTTGCAGGAGGTTATTACGCTAATGGCCCTAGAGCCTTTTTAGGCTAAGCCATTCATGCCCAAATTATCCCAATTATCAGTGCCCATGGGCTAGAATGGCTTTAGTATATGCCTGTGCATCAAGGTGTCTACAAACTGCATCTGTCCATAAACGTCACAGGCAACAAAGCGAGGGATAAATTTGCAATTTCCCATCCATTGGTCCAAACTGCATTTGAACAGGCTTAGAGAATAACTCTGTTTCACATGAATGGGGAAGAGTCTGTTACAGAGAAAGAGTAATCTTGGAGACAGATCTCTCTCTTTCCAACATATTTTGTTCATATCACAGACGAGGTTTTGATCCCTAGATTGGGTAATTCTAGTTGCTTTGCAAATGTGTAGCAGAGTCATCAGGGTTGGATTGGAGAATGCCTTGTAGCTTAGGCATAGATCATCTCTCAGTAGTCTGCAGGAGACCAAGTACAGAGACAAGGCTTTGAGACAGCTGACATAGGCCATATTATTTACACCCTGTATTATTTTAGTGAGGAACCTCTGTGGCCACTTCATCTGTTGAAATTGCCTGGTCAGGTATATGCTGAAGGATGCACTGTACTCAATTACTGGTCTAATGAGGGTTAAGTATAGTGGAACTATGACTTTGGATGCCATGCCATTAACTACAAGTTGTGCCACGTGGAAAGAATTTCTCACTACCATGGACACATGGTGTTCAAAGTACAGATTACTGCCGACCTGGGTTCCCATGTCCCTTGCAACTGGGTCTACTCTTAAAGGAGTGTTATCAATGTTGTAGTCTTTTTCCTAATGGGTAATGTGATGATGTGAGGAAGTGCCAGGTATGCCAGAGACAGTAGGGTAAGTGCATGTGTAACATATGCTAGCATAACTAGCTGGAGTTTTGTAAAGAATTTTATGAAATTTGTATATCAAACTGATTTGTTCAGATTAAAAAGAAAACCATAAGTAATGGTAAAGCACTGTGTCACACAAAAGAGACTTTAATCCACTGGCTTAGCACTTTCAGCCCAAAAATTAGGCCTTCATCAGAACAAACTGTTAAACTGTCCCATTTTTATAGCATCATCAGTACACATCAAACCAATCATATCTCAGTTTTCTTAAAACTTAATATATAAAATATATATGTGTATAAAATACATACTAAATAATGCACTCATTTTTAACAAGCATATAAACTATTTACATTTATTATAACAGACTTTTCTATTCAACACAGCTTTAAAGTTGACACCATTTGCCAAGCCCTGGTGCCACGCATGCATTCAAAAGAACCTGCCATTTGAACACTCTAAAATCTAGTTCCCCATCTCTGTCTCCACTTAAAATCCACTGGAACATGATCTACAACTGTGAAAAGAAAATTAAACTGTGTGGGTAACAATGACAGTGTTAAAGTGTGCTTATAAAGAGCATTGTCCAAATGTCACTTTCTAATGGCATAATAATGTTCATACATCCTGTTTTTAAGTTACCTATTGGTCTTCCCAATATAAAACAAAAAACAGGTGGAGCATTTTGCCATGTATACCACAAAGGTAGATTTACAATTGAAAATGCCTGGAACATGCCACATCTTATTCTGGGTTACAATATCCAATTCTGGTCCCTCTGAAATGCATTTACAAAAATTGTAGCTTTGTATTTAAAAGTACATGTGCTACCTTGGGGCTTTTTCTTAATCTACCTTCTAACATTTCTTTGAAATTCCTTGCTCTTGTGTTAACAAAAATGGAGGCTTATCCTACTACCATCTGAAGATCACTGTTAGAAACTAATATTCTCCAGTTGTTGGACACTATATTTTGCATTTCTTTGCTGTCTATGGTAAAGGTTAACACCACTGACGTAACCCAATCCTTCTTGTCCTGTGTGTTTCCTCTGAGCCCTTCCTTTTCATTTGTACTAATAATGTCATGCACAATTTTGGAAGGGTACCCTCTGTTTTTAAATCTAAAATGCAGTTCCTGCACAAACAGATCTAACTGTGCTTCGCCACTTGTAAGTCTCTTAAGTCTTACTAACTGCCCCTTTATAATGTATTTCACATAACTGGGATGCATACTAGAATAACTCAAAAGAACATTACTTGCTACATTTTTGTAACTGATGCCGGACCGCCAAAAATTTTTACCTTCCTCTTTAATAACCTCTAAATCTAAAAAACAAATCTTAAATTATCCCAGCTACCAGTAAAATGCAAAAAAGAGGTGCTGTTGTTCATGTCTTCAATAAACAGCAAGAGGTCAGTTGATGTTCCTCTCCAAATAAAAAACAAATCATCAATAAAGCGATGGTAACTCACAATTTTGTATCTGTTGGTAAACTTGGACATGATGTTGTTTTCCCAGTAAGCAAAAACTAAGTTGGCATAATTGGGAGCACCCATTGCCACATCCTTGATTTGCAAGAAATATTAATTGTCAAACATGAAGTAATTGTATGAAATAATGTTGTCCATGCATTCCAACATGAACCTACACTCTTCTAATTCATATTCTCCACTGTTAATTAATACATTCCCAACCCACTCTAAACCCAAATCATTGGGAATGCAGATGTATAAAGATGCCACATCAACTGTCACCAACAAATCACCAGCTTCAACCTTAATTTTCTTGATTTTGCTTGAAAAATCAAAAGAATCCCTAATAAAGGATTCTGTCTTCTGCACTATCTCAAGCAGAGTTTTGTCTATAAACTTAGAACATGGCTTTAATTTTGATGCTGGCAAGGAAACTATAGGCTGGTAAGGGGGACAATGACCATCCCTTTGTATCTTTGGAATTCCAAAGAGATGCCCTATCTTGGGTTTGTCTACTACAAAAAAACACATACATATTCCTGACAATTAAACCTTCTGCCAAAGCTTCAAAAAGCCAATAGTCTATTATTTTGTAAGGTTTTAGGACATCACCTTTGGAAACTTCTTTATATGCAGTTTCACTGCTAATAAAAATTGCATTCCCTTCACATAATCATCAGAATTCACTAAGACCACTGAACCCCCTTTGTCTGCATGCATAACCCTGATAGAAATATCATCCTTAATAGAGCTGAAAATCATTTGCTCTTCTACAGTCATATTAAATTTTCTGTTACTACTTTTGTTCAACAAATCCCTAATTTCTGTTTCACACAAATCTTCAAATCCTTTTAATGCAGGGTGCAGGGGCGGGTTAAAAGTGCTATGTGTAACAAAATCACCCTTTTGTTTACCTTCTTGAATCCCCATTAAAAACTTTAAATTCAGTTTTCTGGTGCATGCTTTTAAATTAACAGCAGTGTCCACAATGTCCACCCTTCTAGAGGGCACAAAGTTGAAGTCTTTCTTTAATAAATTAGTCTCTGCTTCTGTAAACACCCTGTGTGACAGGTGTATATTTTAAAATCCAGAGGCATTACCTGTATGTTTGATGCCATTCCTGATTTTTTCCTCTGTGACACAGAGGGTAAACACTTGCTTGATTCAAAGTTTTGGCTACCTGCAACACTGTCGGATTGTTGTAGCTGTTCAAATTCCTCCTCAGTGGTACATTTTGCTTCCCTGGTGTCACAGTCTTCCATTGGCTATGTTGTACTGTTTTTTTTTCTCCTGCAGATGCTTCGAGCACCGAGGGGATAAAAAATACTTGGAAAATCTGATGTTTTCTTGATTGTAAAAGCCTCCATTCTCTCTTATGGCTTCTTCCTCCCCTATTGCAATCTTCTGCGATGATGTCAGCTCACCAGAAGTATTGCTTGCTGATTCTGCCGGTTTTAAGGTGGAATTACATTTCCTTTCTCTATACAGCCTGCAATCCCGGTTTACTTTCTTTTCTTTCTTTTGTCTTAAAGAACATCATCATCAATTTCTTTTGGTAAGGCAGCCAGACTGAGTTTATATAGAAGCCCATCGATCCACTTAGCAAGCTTATGCTCCTCTTCTCCATGGTGTTCCTTAAGTACTTTAAGGAACGCCAAACCTGTGTCTTCACAGATCTTTTGCCATTTGTTAAGAAAAGTGTTGCTAAAGAAACATGGGGAGTATTATGTACCTGCAGACCCTTAGGGACCCGTTTTACATCCATATTGTATTTCAAAAAAAGCAATGTCTTACTGAAGCTTTTTATATTTTAAAAGGGAAGCTTCTAAGTCCTTAAACAACCATTCTTTGTTAAGAATGACTCTGGGCATGGAGTCCGATAGCCCTGAAATGTCCTCTGTCTCTATGATAATAACTGCTGGTGCTGCCATTAAATCCTTAACCATACCTCTCCAGAAACAATTCTGTTCATCTGGACAGTACAGCAATTCCACATCCACAGCTTTGTCAGCAGCTTGTGAATCCATGGGAAATGAATGAATAGTCACATTCATCAAACTGTCTCCCTCCTTGAGTGCTCCACTTTGAGACATCTTGCAAGTAACAGAAACAATTCAAGAGAAAACTGCAGACTTGTCTCACACCTTGTGTAACTTTTGTAAAATTAAAAGGAATCCTTCTTGTCCTATGTGTTTCCTCTGAGCCCCTCCTTTTCGTTTGTACTAAATGTCATGCACAATTTTGGAAGGGTACCCATATTGTGCTGCGGTGGTGTTGCTGCGGTAGCATTGTCGCCTCACAGTTAGACGTTGCCCGTTCGATTCTCAGCTAGAGCATCTTCTGTGTGGCGACATGCGTAAATGGGCGTTCCTTCGTTGAAGGTTGTGCGTTAGGCCCGGCAAGCCAGCATGTAAAAATCTACTGCCAATCATTAGCAGACCGGAGTTCCACTGTGGCGACCCCTAACCGGAAAAAGCCGAAAGACACAACAACAACCCTCTATTTTTTATATTAAGTTTTAAGAAAACTGAGATTTGATTGGTTTGATGTGTACTGATGATATTATAAAAATGGGACAGTTTTTTAACAGTTTGTTCTGACGAAGGCCTAATTTTTGGGCTGCAAGCGCTAAACCAGTGGATTAAAGTATTTTTTGTGTGACACAGTGCTTCACCAGTACTTGTGGTTTTTCCTTTTCATTTTACAAAAGTTACACAAGGCGTGAGACAAGTCTGCAGTTTTTTCCTGATTTGTACAGATGCTTGTGTTAAAAATGTATTTATAAAGGTGCTTGTGTTAAAAAAAAGCATCAACAGTGGGCCCTGCTGGACAGAAAAGAAATGCACATTTATATCAGACGGTACTGTTGTAACTGAGTAAATGTATATATGTTAACAGAGGATGATGGAAGGGAAGGAGTTAAGCTCTGCTCTGCTTATCCTAAGAAAAATAGCCAGAAATAAAATGAATTGGTTTAGGCCATAAAGATTTTTTCTCATGGGCCTGAATGTAGCCAGAGATGCAATGTCTGGGAAAGGCCTGGGCTGTTCTTGTCTTTAGTGGTGAACTAATTGCTACCCTGGGCTGCCAGAAAATGGCTGGTTAGTCTCTCCAAGAAGGATGAAAGGGTTGGAATTGTTTTACAGTCTCCAGATGCTGAAGAAGCATTAGCAAAATCTTAGGTGTGTATTGTGACACATCTGTGCTAGATCCTGGTTCAACTTTTAGTCAGGGAGGTAGTGTGGGAACATTAGAATCAGGTGACTGGATGTGACGTCATTCTACAGCCAACACTGAAATTATTTTAGATATTAGTGAGAGATATGATAGTGACACTCAGCACTCTGTCTTGGATCTGACAACCAATACACTCATCCACTTAATCTTGTCCTGCTTTTGTAAGTATTTTAACTAGGAAACAGTAATTCTTGTCATTCAGTTAGGAAAATAGCAAGATTAGCTAAAAGTATTGTTTTTCTGAATCGATCTGAGTCTTTCCATCTGTTTCTTTTTTATATTTCCAGTGAATTGAAACTCTGGTATTTAATGTATATACATACACAATATTTTGTGTTATCTATTTTATCATTGATTATTAAATATATCTATACTTTTCACTGTGGCTGGTCTTTTAGAAAGCATTATAACCCTTGAGAGTAACTGCATTTATTTGGTGACACTGTGGCTTCATGCTCCTGAAAGTCTTGCCGCTTAGTAAAAGTACTAGTTATACAAATGGTAGTGTTAACCAAGAGTAACTGGGTACTCTGATAAGAGCCTTAAAGTAGCTGGCTGGTGGCAGTGAATCTACCTTATAGTCTGGCTAAAGGTGGTATAGCAGTGTACATCTGTGCCAGCCTTTCCCAGAGGTGTGTGTGTGTGTGTGTGTGTGTGTGTGTGTGTGTGTGTGTGTGTGTGTGTGTGTGTGTGTCTGTGAAAATCAAATCTAAAAACAGTGTGTGCGTCAACTATCTGGAACAGGGACACAGGGCACAGATTTCTGCAGTGAGAAAGGTAGAGTCTTATTTGCAGCCTGGAGAGGAAAACCCAGCCTCAGGACTGGGTGTGCTCCATGTGTGCTTTTAAGGGAAACTGTGCTTAGTGCAGAGAGCTGCATCTGAAAATACTGCATGTATCTATTTTTGTTCTAAATGAACGTTCCCCACTGGTGTCAGTGTTGAGGACTGAGGCTCCTTGATTACTGGCCCAGAGGAGGTACATCACAGGTATAATTAAGCATTTTTTTTGCAATGGGTTTTAGGCTTTGTTTCTAGCACCAGCTATTTGTCCATGTCAGACTCTTCTGGAGGACATCTACATCTTTAGGGGATTCAATAATTATACCCAGCTTCCAGTTATCAGCAAACTTGGTCGGCCAAAGGTCCTCCACATTTGCTTTGACTTTAGAGAAGTCTATTCCAAACAGGACATGTCCTAGTACTAAGCTCTGTGTGACACAACAAATAACAGGCCTCTTGGTGGAGGTGGATTCCCAGACCCTAACTTCATGTGTCCTACATGTGAGTCATTTGGCTCTCTATCAGGTGACATGGGGATTCATGCCTAAATTTGTGAGCTTATCTAAAATACCAGAGAGATATTGTGTCAAATGCCTTTGCCAGGTCAAGGTAGGCAGCATATACTGTTTTCCCCTCATCCATGGCTCTGGTAACCTTCTCCAAGAAGTCTACCAATTTTAGTAGGCATGACCTGCCCTTGATAAAACTGAACTGGGTTGGGTCTAGTGTTTGAAGATTTCCCAAGTCTTTGTTGATCAGGTCCACAATAATTCAATCCATGGTCTTGCACATAAGACTAGTCACATTTACAGGTGTATAGTTCCTTGGGTCTGCTCATGGTCCATCTTTATGCACAGGGATAACCTTTGCAGTCCTCCATTCTTTAGGGATGAAGCCAGTCTGAAGGCTGGGTTGAATAGAGATTCTAGTGGGCATGGCAGGCCATGTTTCAAGCTATTTACGAAGCATACTGGGATATTATCAGGACCCGCCGATGCAGTCTTTTTAGCTCTGGAGAGGGCAGTAAGTGCCTGCTCTTTAGTGATAGCTGGGGGAGAAATATTAGAGGGTATTTCTTGAGAATGGGACTGAGGATGACAGAGGGCATTAAATGGAACGATGTTTATCAGCCAGCAAATTTGCTATATCCTCTGGTTCAGTATAGGAGGTTCCATTTACTAGTACATCAGCACACTGCTGGGTGTTCTCTTTAAAGTTGTGTACATAACTGAAAAATGCCTTATGATTATCCATAGCTTGAGAAGTTATTTTTGCCCTGAAGAGGACTTTGATGGACTTGCTTGCTGAGAATGATGTGGGATGTTTTGTTTGTCTTTTGGTCATAGCCCTCCCTAATTTTGGCTGGAATTTTCGTTCGTTATATAACCTATTTAATTGGGGTCAGCCAAGGGGCATTTTGGAGTTTGCCCTAAGTTTACTTAGGTTTGGTACTGCTGTTTCTATGCAGTTATTTACATGACTGTACAGGGTTTCCATAAATATTTCTGCACAGGCTACTGTGCTCTGAGTTTGGGGAATTTAGCAATGCCATTGCTTAATAGGATGTAGCTAGCCTTGGAAAAGTTCTTAAAAGTTCTGGACTGGGAGTTCAGCCTTTATATTTATTTCAATAGTTACTGCTTTGTGATCCGATCTGACCAGTGGGGACATTACACAAGGGGGTGCTGCAACTTTCCTTCATATTTGTGAGTACCAGATCTAGGATATCTGCACCCCTAGTAGGTGTGCACACAAGCTGTTCCAGGGTGTTTGCACTGATGAAATCCAGGAATCTTTCAGCCTGTGAGTTAGTGGTTCTGTATTTATCCAGTTGATGGTGGGATAGTTAATATCCTAGACGAATATGGCTTTGGGCTGAACTGTGAGTGACTCCAGTACATTCATATATGTGGTATGGTTATCCAGGGTCACAGATAGGGACCTATAGGTAGCAAGGATATGGTACTGGACTTTACCCAGCTTAGCTGGACGTGGACTAGCTCAAACATGTTATAATTAATGACCAGTCTTGAGTTGTGCTTACTTTTTATGTAGATCAATGCACCTCCACCTCTTGTCCCTTCCTGTGCGGTAGCTGGTCTAAATGTGCAGAAGGCATTACAGTCTTATACTGCCAAGATGCCTTCTGCAGCTTGATACCATATCTCAGTAACTGTACATGTCTTCACTCTCTAGGGCAAGGTGCTCTTCTAGGAAGTGGAGTTTCTTGTGGAGACTTCTAGCATTGAGCAGCAACACCTTTAGTTTATCTAGTGTAGAATTTACTGTGTTGTAAGGTTTATCCGATTGGCATTGCATAAAAAAAGGCACTGTATGGGTTGATAATGTTTTGGTCAAGTCCAAAAGCCTAGTGGGGACAGTTGCAGACCATCTCTGGCAAAGTAGTGTGGTCTGTCGATGATGTCCTCTCAAGCTAACAAATACTGCACCCCCTTAGAATGATGCCAGTAAATAAACCAGTTGTTAAATTTATTCATCTTCTGTTAATATTATGGTATCACTGCTGGAGAAGGCAGAATGTTGCTCAATACTAGGCTTATACCTGCTGGGATAACTAACCTTAAAGCTCTGTCATGTCTAGAGCTATAAAGATAAGACAAATCCAGAAAGCACTTAGTAGAAGCACAGGCTGTACCATGGATAACCCTCCTTTTATATTATCTCAAGTCTGTAAGTGTGGCTGCCAGTTTGGAACATCTGTTCCTATTAGGAGGGTAAACTTTCAATATTTGAAGATGTACATAGTTCTGTGTGTTATTACTAAGATTTTTTGTTTGAGGGCTTTCAATAAAACAAAAAGTTTTGTAAGACTTTACACAGGGTCAAATGGAAATGACAAGAAACAACTGTATAAAAGATCAACCTGCCAAACAGTATATACATGTAACGCAAAAGCTGGAAGTAGACATTTAACAAAAAAGCTTTTATACACAAAAGGTGGGAATAATAACTTTCTAAGACAATGGTGCTTTCTGTAAAGTATTTACATGTCAGTGGTCTCACAAATGCAAAAAAGAAAGATTACTGAATTATATTTAAAATGCACAGTGCAAATAGCTTTGCTGCAGGAGACACACTTGGAAAGACCTGAACATGTAAATTTGATAAAAAAGAAGTTATGTTCTTACCATAATGTTCCATGTGAGTTGTTCATATCACCTTCTTTCTTACACATGGGTACCTTCATCATGCATTACAAAGTAGATAGGGCCTCCAGGGGCAGGGCTTCCTTTGGTTCCACTGTCCTCAGGAATATACTCCTGTGAGCCACCCAGGATTAAGGGTGCTTGGGACGCTACCCATGTATAAGAATGAACGGCGAGATTGAACAACTTCACATAAAGAAGTTATGTACTTACCATAACGTTCCATGTGAGTTGTTCATCTCGCCTTCATTCTTACATTCTCACCCGCCTTCCCCTCCAGGCTTCTCGAAGAACGAGTAAGACTTTGTGGTCTGGTGGTTCATGTCCTAGGATTTCTTACTCCGTCTGGAGTACCACTTACGTGTTATGTTATACATGTTGAGATCAGCAAACTAGATCTGAGGTGAGACAGAGAGCATTATGGGATAGGGTCTTGGCCTTGAGCTACGCTAAAACCTTGAGCCTGTGAAAGTGGCCAACTCAGAGCCGATGGATCGGCTCCGAACCCATGTGTAAGACTGAACGGTGAGACTGAACAATTTCACATGAAAGGTTTTCTGGATGGCTATTCAGTGGAATACCTGAGACAAAGGAAAAGAAGAGTACTTATATTAATTGCAAGAGAAGCTCCAATAGTGATAGAACAGGATAATAATGCTAGACTTGTAATACTAAGGGGCTACTGGTTAAGGGAGGAGGATTACACTGGCATGTATTTGCAGTCCACTGAAAACTGTTATAATGGAGCTTAAGAAAATTCTGGGAGAGAGAATCAGGTTTCAGCAAAGAAAGAATAGTTGTGTAAGATCTTACCATAACCATAGATGTCCTTCTCTTCCATGTTGCAGTATTCTGGTGTGGGATTTCCGCCTCAGGCGAACCATACGTCGGCTCCTATACAAAAGCTTAGCTTGGCTGTTGCAGCTGCGTGGGACATCACACGTAGGATCATAAACCAGTTGCCCTTAAATGTGACGTCCGCATGCACAGATCTCAGAACTTGAAAGCCAGCAGAAACAGCAAAGGCCCAGCAGAAGTAGATGCCAAAGTGGACAGTCCAAGTGTGGTGGTCAGTTTTTGGTTTGAGGACCCCAGGTGCCTGTAGAAGTTGTGGGGCCTAAGGGTAAAGTTGTAGAAGGAATACCGCATCATGGAAGAGAAGGACATCTATGGTTATGGTAAGATTTTACACAACTATTCTATGTCCTTCTATTCCTATGTTGCAGTATTCTGGTGTGGGAGAATACCACAGCTTCGTTGGAAGGAGGGGTGGAGGTAGAAGAGGCTAATTCCACAAAGCTTTGCAGGATTGCTCTGGCAAATCCTACTGGTGCCCTGGAGATATTGTCTAACTTGTAGTGCTTGGTGAAGGTATGTATGGTGGACCAAGTAGCTGCTTCCAAAATGGAATTTATGTCCATGCCTTTGATAAAGGCTTTAGAAGAAGCCACAGCTCTAGTGGAATGAGCTTTTACCCTTGATGGGAGATCTTTCCCATGGACAGAGTAACAGAAGCTGATGTTTTTTTTTATTCCAGCATGCAATAGTTTGTTTGGAGACTGCCTTGCCCAGGGCTCTGGGGTGGAAGGAGGCAAACAGTTGGGATGATTTTCTGATGGGTTTGGTTTTGTCCAAGTAAAATCTTAGCTATTTGTGGACATCCAGGGAGTGCAGAATCCTCTCTCCCTTATTGGTTGGAGAGGGGTAGAAAGTGGAAAGGTGAATAGATTGGTTCAGAGATAAATCACTGACCACCTTAGGCATGAAGGAAGGGTTTGTTCTAAGGGTGACCATGTCCTTGTGGAAGGTAGTATAAGGAGGGCCTGCCATTAAGGCCTGTAATTCTGAGACCCTTCTAGCTGAAGTGATGGCCACTAGGAGGACATTTTTCCAGGTGCAAATTTTTTAAAGTAGCTGCACCAGTAGGTTCAAAAGGGTGCTGGGTAAACTTATCCAGTATGAAATGGAGGTCCCAGGGTGGTGGGATGGGTCTTCTTAGGGGTCTGATGTGTAGAACACCTTCGAGGAATAACTTCACATCTAATCTAGTTGAAAGTGGAGGATCTAGGGGTAAGCAGGCTGACATAGCTGAAAGATACACTTTTATGAAGGAAAAGGAGAGCCCATCTTTCACCAGATAACACAGATAAGCAAGAACTGGCGGGGGGGAGGGGGTCTGCTTTGCATGGGTCCCTGTTCTTGTCCAGACACCATTTTGAAAACCTCTGCCATTTAGCTAGGTATGCCTTTCTAGTAGTTGGTTTCCTGGCCTCCCTTAGGCTTGACAACATGTCATCTGAATAGTAGTGCCTGAAAGGGATTAAGTGTTTTATCACCCACAAAGTCAGAGACAGCATTTGTAATTGTGGGTGTATGAGGGTTTCTTTTTGCTGTGTTAGGAGGTCCACCTTGGGGGTAACTTGTGGTAATTTTCCTTAGATAAGTTGAGAAGAAGGGGGGAACAAGTGTTGCCTTGGCCAGTAGGGGGTCACCAACAAGATTTTTGGTTAGTCTCTCCTGATTTTCAGGACGAGTTTTTGAATGGGTGTGTAGGGGGAAGGCATATAGAAACTTCCCCTTCCACGAGATGCTGAAGGCGTCTACTCTCCATGCTAGGGAGGAATACGTCCTGGTGCAGAAGGTCTGCAGCTGTCTGTTCTGGGTGGAGGTGAACAAGTCTATTTGAGGAGTGCCCCACCAGTAGACAATGTCTAAGAAAACAGTCCAGTCCAACATCCATTCGTGCTGTGGACAGGCTGTTCTGCTGAGGAGGTCTGCTTACTTGCTTGTCCTGCACGGGGATGTAGGATGCCTGCGGGAACACATTATGGAGGGAGGCTAGTTCCCAAGTTAGCAGTGACAGTCTGCACAGTTGGTATGCCTTTGCTCCTCTTTGCTTGCTGAGGTACCACATGACTGTGGTGTTGTCTTTAACTATTAGAAGAACCCCTGGATGAAGAAGTGGGATGAAGGTTTTGAGAGCCAGGAGAACAGCAGTCATCTCTCTGACATTGATGTGTTTGGCCCTTAGTGAGGGGGGGCCAAGATGCTTGGACCCTGTAGGATGTCATTGTGGCCCCACCATGAGTCTGATGCATCTGTATGCATGACTTGAGTTCGGATCGAGGGATGGAGAGGCAGCCCTGGAATGAGTTGGACCTGATGAATCCACCAGCTGATTTCTGCTTTCAGGCATGGCACAAGCTTGATGTTTTGCTCCAGAGATTGTTGGTGTTGTGACCACACATTTTGTAGGTACCATTGAAGTTTTCACATATGCATCCTGGCTAGGGAAGCATGGGAATGGTGGCTGCCTTTAGGCCCAGGGTCCTTAGAAACAGCATTGCTGTGATAGTTTGAGCAAGCAAGATCTCCTTGAGGTAAGAGGTAAGACAGGTTATTTTATTCTGTGGCAGAAAAGCTTTCATAATGTCTGTTTGTATTCTACACCCCAGAAAGACCTTGTTCTGCTCTTGGGTCAGGGCAGAATTCTGAATGTTGAGGGTGAAACCCAAATTTTGCAGGACAGACATGGTGAATTTGAGGTGGGCAGAGAGTGTTTCCTTGGCTTCTGCTAGAATCAGGATGTCATCCAAGTTAGGGTAAATTTGAACTCCCTGGGTTCTGCAGAAGGCTATTACTGGGGCCAGACATTTTGTGAATACTCTGGGAACACTGGAAAAACCAAAGGGCAAGGCAGTGAATTGATAATGTGAGGAGAGTCCACAGAAGTGTAAATATTTCCTGTGGGCAGGGGAGGATTGGGATGTGTAAGTAGGCCTCTTAATTCCAAAGTGACCACTTAGGCCTGGTGTGGTATGAGAGGAAGTAGGCTTTGGAGAGTATCTTGAAGGAGGGCACTTTTAGGAAAAGTTTTAAGAAAGATAGGTCTAAGATGGGTCTCCAAGGTCCATCCTTTTTGGGGACCAGGAACAATCTGGAATAAAATCCTTCTCCTTCTTGTCCTGGAGGGACTGGCTCTATGGTGCCCATCTTCAGAAGGTCTGTCAGGATCTGTGGAAGGAGGTGTCTCTGGTTTTTGGGTGGAAAGGGGATTTTTCCTAGAGGAGGTTTTTCTGTCCATGATAGGAAGTATCTCTTTTGCACAACAGCCAGGACCCAACTGTCTGATATGATGGTTTTCCAGAAGGGAAGGCAGTGGGAGAGGCAGAATGAAAGGGGTAGGTGGGCAAGGCAGTCACACATTGTTAGGACTTCCTCTGTCCTGAAAGGGCTGTCTAGGAGGCAGGAGAGAGACTTGCATTCTAGTAGCAGGTTGTGCCCTATGACCTCTTCTGGGTCTAGAGGAGGAAGTGCCGGAAGAAGCAGGGCTTCTTCTGACAAAGATGGCTTTTGCAGGGTAATTCCTATAGTACATAGGAATAGGAGACACTAATAAATGTTTAATGTCCTGTAGCTCTTTACTCTTTTCCTGTAAATGTTTGAAGAGATCAGCTGCCTCTTTGCTAAAAAGGTGGTTTGGATCCAGGAGGGCGTCAGAGATTTTTGCCTTGATGTCCTCTGGTAAGTGTTGCAGCCTGAGCCAGGAGTATCTCCGGAGAACAGAAGCAGATGTTGCAGAGCGAGCAGAGGCTTCAGCAGCATCATAGCTGCATCTGATAGAATGTTCAGAAACTTGAGTAGCAAGAGACAATTTTAAAGCAATTTCAGTTTTGGTTGGACAATCAGAAATGGAAGTCAGCAGGGATGAGGCTTGAGAAATGAGGTCCACGGCATATCTGGTCATGTGTGTCTGGTAGTCTATGGCCTTAAATGCCACAGTGGCGGAATTATAGACCTTTTTACCTATCCTGTACACAGATTTACTATCCTTGTCTGTGGGTAGTAGGGAGGCAGATGGAATGAGTCTGGATTGCCTGTCAGGAGTAGTGGCAATCACAGCAGGGTCTGCCAAAGGAGGCTTAATGAGGAATTTCTGTTCCTCAGGCACCTTGTAAAAGTGGTCTGGGCGCTTAGGGGAAGGTGGCTGGGAGTCAGGTGTCTTAGATGCAGAATTAAAGGCATCCAAGAAGGCAGGTATGACAGGTGGAATGGCTGAAGGAGAGGGAGAATCCATTTGGAGCAGCTCAAAATATCTCTTTTGTGTGTCTGACATTTGACAGGTCTCCCATTTAAAGTATTCCTTCATTTTGGTGATAGTTTCACCAAAGGTAATGTCCTCAGGGGGGGAATCTCTCTCTGTGGACTCTTCATCTGGGGAGTAGTACTCCTTATGAGAGGCAATCTGGGAAATGTAGGAAATAGATTCCTCAGAAGAAGAGTAGCAGGCCTCTTGCTCGTCTTCCTTGCCGTGGGACGTCGGGTGAAGAAGGGGAGAGGGTGAGGCAGGCCTTGGGCTGAACAGAGGAAGAATTGAGGGTGGTGCTGTAGGCCTGAGAGCTGCAAAGGCCTGTATCAGTGAAGAAGTAAATATCTACCAGTCAGGCATAGCTGCCAGAGTGGAAGTGGTATGTTTAGTTTTCAGCATTTTCTTAGCAGGAGTAGACAAGGGCGTAGGCCTAGTGTCGGATGTAGGAGTAGGATCCGGAGAAACAAGTGGACGGATCTCACTAGGAGGCTCTGTGGTAGCTGGTTCCCCCTCGACCTCAACCAGAGTCGGGATTTGTAAAGGCTCCCAGGACGTGCCTGTCGTCGGCTGGGAAGCTGCTTCCGCAAAGCTTGCCATTACCATCGACGATTCAACAGAACATCCCTCAGATCCTAGATCGGATGCTGGTCAGGTGTCCAGTAGTGGAGCGGCGGTTGAAGAGGGCCTGTACATCCTGGCCTTCTTTGTAAACAGTTCTGTCTGGGCCTCCGAGGTCAGATCCATCCGAAGCGCTAAACGCTTAAGGCGCTGATTTTCAAGGTAGAGGTCTAAGGTGTGCAGATGGCTGCGAAGTGTCTTAGGAACAATAGACTGGCAGATGGAGCAAGAAGTATGGTCGTGCTCCCGGCCTAAACAGAAAAGGCAGCAATCATGGGAATCTTTATGGGGAATCTGACGCCCACATTGGCATTTTCCCTTTTTTCTGACATCGGCTATATTAACTACAACAACCAAACTTAGGCAAATTAAATTGTGAAAAAACCCCAACGGGTACTTATCTTTCAGACGTTAGCATTGAAGGTGCAAAGCTGATGATGCATCAGTCATCTGCGGCTGAAAAGTTCTGAGATCTGTGCATGTGGACGTCACATTTAAGGGCAACTGGTTTATGACCCTACGTGTGACGTCCCATGCAGCTGCAACAGCCAAGCTGAAGCTTTTGTATAGGAGCCAATGTACGGTTCACCCGAGGCGAAAATCCCACACTTGAATACTGCAACATAGGAATAGAAGGGAATTATTACTTATAGCTGGGGACTGGAATTTGATTTGCAACAGTGAGGATGTGTTTGGGGGGCTCAAGAAGGGAAAATATAACAAAGGAAGATAGATTTTTGAAGAAATTTATAAAAATATTTGGCATGGAAGATGTCAATTCATATATTATTTCCCAACACATAAAAAACGGGCTAGGCTAGACAGAATTTATATTTCACAGGGACATATGCATTTAATTAAAGGTCTTGCTATATACCCAACAGCTATTTCAGATCATGCACCAATAATAACTGAAATAAAAACACAGGGTCATGAAATAAAAATGAGACACTGGCACTTTCCCCCCTAACTCTTGAAAAGGGAGGAATTTAAGGAATGGGCAGTGGAAATTATTCAGCAGCTCTTAGGGAAGATAGAAATTTCTTCTGAAAATACAGCTAGGGAGTGAGATAAAAATTAAAGAGGAGTTTAAAAATATGGCGGAAATAAAAGAAAGGGAGATATGGCTAAGAAGTAACAAGAGTTATTTAGAGGGACTGACAAATGTAAGTACTGCAAAATAGGGGGAATCCCAAAGAACAAGAAGAGAAGCAACTTTAGAATGCTAAACAGAAAACAAGGGATAATCTTGATAATATGCATGAGTTTAGAAAGACTGCTATTAAGCAACTGTTTTTGACAATAACTCTAGAGTACAAAAACTTTTAGCACAACGACACAGGCAACAAAGTAAAAAGCACTGTCACTAAGCTTACAGAGCTTATAACAAGGAAGATATATCAAGAGATGCCATAGAAGTATTAGAAATACTTTGGAAATTCTACAAAAGTGAATAAAGCAGAGAAATATGGAAGTCAATAAAAGGTACAAATGGAAATGCTTATGGAAGAATTTAATATAGCAATATTAGAGGTAGATGAGGTTCAATTACTAACAGGATAGGAGGAGACAAGATAAAAATAGTGATGTATAACCAATCTACATGAATGCTGCCAGGAAGAGATGGTATTCCTGTGCAAGTTTTAAAGCTAGGAGGGAAAAAATGATAAAGATCTGGAAGGTTTTAAGAGTATTTTAAGAGAAGTACCAACATCATAGAAGAAAATGTTGGTAAATGTAATACCTAAAGACCGTCAGAGACACTGGTTGGGTGGATTGGTGTGATGAGGGTGATGATTCTTCTGAACTATGATACAGAATCGGAACTGATTAGACATAGCAAAGCCTTGCTGTGTCTAATTATGGTGGCTGCCAAAAAAAGCAATTACTAGAAAATGGAAATCAAAATCTAAACCAACTATATTAGAAGTAGTGAATACAGTAACAGAAAAAAAAAACAGCTAGAACTGAGATGTTTAGAAAAGGGTATGAACAATATACATAGGAAAGAATGGGAATTATTGGAACAATAAATACAGGGGAGAAATGAGGTTTAAAAGAGGGCAGGACTTAAATGAGCTATGTAATGTCTGACTGAAAATGACTTGGTAGATTATAAATAATGTAAAATGCTTGCAAATGGGAGTGTGTCAGTATGGTTTGTGATTTAAAATACTTGAAACTAGGATTTTGTCAGTGTACTTCGTTTTCATTTATATAAATGTATGTTTCTTGTTTAAGAAAAGGGGCAAGAATTGAATAATTTATATAATGTTGTTTAGGTTATATGATATATAGCAATAGACATGAAGCATAATGTTTGCTAATTTAATACAATTTGATTACTTTTGTATACAATGTAAATTTGCCTGTGTCACACGTGATAATTCAATAAAGGTGTTAAAACATACAAATGATCCATCAGATTCAGCTTCATAAGGCCCATTTCAATACTAAACCATGACTATAAAGTGTTTATGTCTACAATGGCTAAAAAAATGGCAAAAGTGATGTCAAAATTGAAAGATATGGATCAATGCGGTTTTGAGGAGGGAAGGCAAACATTTGACAACATTAAGAGAAAACTGATGAAACAGAGGGAAGCAGAATGCAAGAAAATATCACTCTTGATGCAGAGAAAGCATCTGACAGAGTAAGATGGGACTTTATGAGCAGGGCAATGGAAGCATTTGCATTCCCTGATAAAATTATAAGGTTGATTCAGAAAATATATGAGGGATTGGAGGTGAAAATTTAAGTGGGTGGGGTCATCTTTGATCATTTCTGCATGAGCAGAGGAACAAGGAAGGGATGTCTTCTTTCCCCTTTGTTACTTGCATTATATTCAGAACTATTGGTAAAAAAATAAGGGACTCAGAAATTCAAGGACATAATTGGTATGGTAGTCAAGAAAAGCTGGCTCTATTTGATATTATTTTATACCTGACAAAACCAGAAAGGGACATTACAGTATTGTGGAACATTTTGAGACAGTGTCAAATCTTTTTGGGATACAAAATGAATGAAACTAAAGCAAAGGCAATGGCGGAAATTTATGGACCTACATATGAATTGGTTCAGCAATATCCATATTTATGGGGACATGATAAGATGAGGCATTTAGAAGTATGGACTAAAAATGATTCCAGTGTGGTAGCTAAGGATATATGACTTAAAAGCTGTTGCATACTGGGCGGACATCTGGATGTTCATCGTGCATACAGCTGCAGTCATCACACTTGGGTTATCCTGCCATCAGGCGGGTCCTCGGTCGGCCGAATTCCAAAGTCTAGGTCCGGTGTCGGTTGTCGTCACTTCTTCCCTGACGTCAGTGCGGCAGGGGTATAAAAGAGGCAGCCGACACCATTTTCTTCAGTCTTTCTTGCCCGTGTGGTGCCCGAAGCAGAAGCAGTTCGCAAGTGCCGGTCGGCCAGCTCCTGAGATTTACGAACAGTATTTCAGCCGAAGTCTTCTTTAAAGCTAAGTACCCCGTTGGGGAAACTTTTCTTGCCTCTGACCGATGTCAGGCAAAGTTAATAATTGCATTTCTTGTGGGAGGCAAATACCGCATAAGGATTTTCACTCTTACTGTATACCTTGCTTAGGGCCAGACCACGACGTCTCGGCCTGCCGTTTTTGTGCTAGGTTTAACAAGCGCATTATTAAGCGCCGGGCGGAGTTCGCCCTTCATTATTTTGGCAAAAAATTTAATTATATCATGTCGTCGGATACACCGACGTCAATTTTAGGCAAAAAACGCAAGGATAAGGATAGACATCCGAGGCCTGCACCGAGTACTGAGATCACGCTTAGGCAGACTACCGGTTCTCCGGTTCTCAGCGAGGCGCCTACGCAGCCCCTGACTACCGATCAAACTATTTTACCAGCGACTTCAGTACCAGAGGCCACAGGATCCTCGGTCTCCATTCCCACTACAGATACCGACGCCACTCTTGGCGGGGAAACCGAAATTTCAGTGATGCCTGCCATTTCTGAAGGCGTTTTCAGGCCTACCACCTCCTCTATTAAATTATTCACTAAGTTTAAAGCTGCAATGAAAATTAAAAAACAAGGGCCTCAGACCCCCTCTCAGGGCCCCATGCCTAAAAAACAGATGCTTAAAATGGCTGAGGATTTGATTACTCTCATCGGGGGTTCTCAACCCCCCCCCAGACAAAAGACCCAGGTTGGAGGAAGACTACCCTTCCTCAGACCAGGCTTCTATTACTTCAGACCATTCTGAGGACCAGGATTACACCTATTCCCCATTTGAAGACTCTGATGCTGAGGAGTCTATTTCCTCGGCCCCCCCCCCCGAGGACTTCTCTTTTGGGGAAACCCTGCATACATTGAGAAAGCACTTCCACTGCTGGGAAGGCCAAAATTACTCAGATTCCAAGAAAAGGCTCAGGGAATTTCTACTACTTCCCCAGCATAGGGCCCTGGCTATTCCTCCTGTCTTAGATATTTTGGATGATGTGTACGCAGAAGCCAGTCTTAATCCAGACTCATTACCTCCAGCCCCTGTTAAACCAGACAGATATTACCGGGTTCCTGATTCTCACCAGTTCCTTTATAAAAGCCATACTGCTGACCCAGAAACAATTTCACAGGGTCCTAAGGGGATTAAGGCCTCTACTGCTAAAAACCCTTTGCCTTCAGAGAGAGATTCTAGAGCATTAGAAAGGTGGGGGAAAAAGGTGTATACATCAGCCACTTTAACCATGAGGGCATTAAACTGTCAATTCATATGTTAAAATACCAACAGTTCTTGCTATCTCAGCTGAAAGGCAAAATGACACAAACAGAACAGCCAGACTTGAAAGAGTTGCAGGATTTGTTGCATGGTGCAGAACAAGTGGGGAAACATACCTTGCAGTGTGGTTTTGATGCTTTAGAGGCCTCATGCAGAGCTGCTGTCACGGGGTCTGTCATACGTAGACATGCTTGGCTCAAAGAGCAAACCTTACCAGATCATGTCAAAGCAATGTTATTAGGTGCATCACTACAAAAAGATGTATTGTTCAGTGCTAAAGCTCAGGAGGTACTAAAGAAAATGGAGGAAAAAGCGAAATCTATGCAAACAGTTAAAGATTTCTTGCAGGTGCAGCCTCCACGCTTCAGCAGAAACTGGCCTTCAAAAAATTGGTCCTTTCCAGCCACGGACAGACCCCAAAGGGGCAGAAACAGACACCCAAGGGGTAGAGGACAACCTCAAGGATCTTACAGAGCTAGACAGTGGCAAACACCAGCCCCCAGAGGTGGAGATGATAGACCACAGTCATTTAGAAAACAGATGCAATGACTTTCCCCTATGCTTGCCAAACAAAGATATAATGGCAGCACCTTTGGGCGGAACACTGGCCTTATTTTCAAAAAACTGGCACATTGTTACACAGGACAAATGGATTCTGGATATTATAGACAGAGGCTACAGGTTCCACTTTACACCCTTCCAAAAATGAGAGGCATGCCAAACCTGCCACAAAATCAATGGGCAGAGGCACAAAGGCAAATTTCTGCTCTCATGGATATGAAAGCAATTCAAGAGGTACCTGCAAAAGAACAAGGTCAAGGTTTTTATTCAAGGCTATTCCTGGTACCAAGGAAGGACAAAGATTGGAGACCCATCTTAGACCTACCCACTCTAAACACATATCTAGAGGTACCAAAATTCAAGATGCTCACATTAAGCAGCTTCTTCCCATGCTGGGCAAGGAGTCTTGGCTGGTAACGTTAGACCACAAGGAGGCATACCTGCATGTCCCTATCAGACAAGATTGCAGAAGATATCTCAGATTTCTTGCAGGTTCAACCCATTATCAATTCTCTGCATTGCTGTTTGGCTTATCTACTGTGTCCAGAGTGTTTACAAAATGCCTGGCATCAGTAATTGCCTTCTGCAGACAACGAGGAATCCAAATCTACCCATATCTAGATGACTGCCTGATCCAAGCAGACAAAAAGGACCTTCTATTGCAACATCTGGCGTTTGTAATAAAACTGTTAAACTGCCTGGGGTACACAGTAAACAAAAAGAAATCGAAACTAATACCTTCTCAACAGATAACTTTCCTGGGTGCCAGCTTAGATACAACAACCCAGATGGCCTACCTCATGCCAGAAAAACAAGGGCAACTGTCTCAATACTACAACAAAATGGCAACTTTAACCAGGCTAACTGCAAGGAAAATCCTGCAGGCTCTGGGGGTTCATGGCATCTTGCATCCTACTAATACCATTTGCAAAGCTGCATATGAGGAAACTACAATGGTACCTAAAAAACTTATGGTCTCAGCACAGCCACAGCTTGGAAACAATTATACCACTCATTCCATGCCTTCAAAAGGAATTTTTGTGGTGGGCTCAAACATGCCAAAGAAACACAGGTCTTCCTTTCTGTTTACCACAAGCAACTCAAATCATCACAACAGATGCCTCAGACTACGCCTGGAGAGCACACTAGGCAGGTCAGTGTATTCAGGGAAAATGGTCCCAAAAAGAGATGCACCTACACATCAACCAAAAGGAGATGCAAGCCGTACAAAATGCTCTTATGACCTTCAAAGACCTACTGCATCCAGGCCAGCTATTAATAAGGACAGACAACACCACAGTCATGTGGTACATAAACAAACAGGGGGGAACACATTCATACCCCCTGTGCAGGCAAGCCATGACCCTGTGGAACACAGCACTGGAATTACAAATTCAATACAGACACAATTCCTGCCAGGGAAGGAAAACACACTGGCAGACAACTTAAGCAGAAATATGACAGACCCACACGAATGGAAGTTGCATCCTCAAGTCTTCTCAAAGATAACTCAGGCATGGGGACTGCCAGACATAGATCTATTTGCTACCCACAGAAATTACCAGTTGGAAAGATTCTGCTCAAGGACCTATCATCCACAGGCCTGGAAAGTGGACGCACTCTCTTTCAATTGGACAACATTGACAGTCTATGCCTTCCTGCCTCTACCTCTACTGGCCAAAGTCCTATGAAAAACCAGAGCAGAGAGGCCACAGATGATTCTCATTGCTCCAGACTGGCCACGACAGCACTGGTATCCTCTTCTAAAGAGCCTGTCACACACACCACCATGGATCCTTCCTCAAGTTCCTCTTCTGTTGTCCCAGCACAACTACAAGACCCTTCACAGCCAGCTCAGAACTCTAAATCTAGCTGCATGGAGAATACCTTAGCTTACCAACAAACTCTCCTCTACCAAGGAGGTACAGGATGTCATCTTGGAGGCCAGGAGACCCTCTACTAGAAAAACCTACTCCGCCAAATGGAAACGATTTTTTACCTGGAATCAAGCAAAGGGTCAGAATCCTTCTGTAATAAATATACCTCAGATTTTACAGTATCTAACTGAGATGTTAAACAGTGGCCTCTCCTTCTCTTCCATCAAGATCCATGCTTCAGCCATTTCAGCACAATACAATACAGATCCTCCTTTATTCTCACATCCTCTATTAAGGCAGTTCCTCAGAGGGGCAAAAAATATAAAGCCCCCACGGAAACCACCAGCTCCAGCTTGGGACCTCAACTTCGTATTGGAGAAGCTGACATTGCCTCCTTTTGAGCCGGCTTCTTCAGCAGAGCTACAATACTTGTCATGGAAAACAGCCTTCCTACTGGCTATTACCTCAGCGCGCAGGGTTTCGGAGCTACAGGCCCTCATGGCAGTGCAACCATTCATCATTTTCCATCAGGACAGGGTCTCCTTACGAACCAACCCTACACCTTCATGCCAAAGGTAGTATCCAGTGTGGCTTTGAGTCAGTCTATTCATTTACCTACCTTTTATCCAAATCCACAGAACAAAGGAGAGAGGCTACTACACTCCTTGGACATTCACAGGCAACTTCGTTATTACTTGTACAGAACAAAGTCATTCAGAAAATCTGAGCAGCTCTTTGTGTCCTATGCTACAGGTGCTCAAGGAAAGGCTATTTCCAAACAGACTATTTCAAAATGGAAAGCCCACTGCATACGCTTTTGTTATTCATTTCATGGAAAAACAGTGCCTGTATACATCAGACCCCACTCCACCAGGGCTACAGCTACCTCAGCAGCTTTCCTCAGGGGGGTCCCTACCAAGGACATTTTGGAAGCAGCTACTTGGAGTTCAGTGCACACTTTCTCCAAACACTACCACCTTCCACTATACTCAAAATCTAGAGCGGGCTTTGCCACAGCAGTCCTGCAGGGCATTCTAGCCCCTCCTAATTCCGCTTAGTACCAGCCACCCTTACTTAGCTTTGGGATTCTACCCAAGTGTGATGACTGCAGCTGTATGCACGATGAACATAGTACAGTTTTGTACCTACCATAAATGTAGATGTTCGAGTGCGCATACAGCTGTAGTCCAGGTTACCCTCCCTCCATCCCCTCTTAGGACAGGACTTATGACAAACACCTTTTACATACAACCTATTTGGGGTATTCCTTTATGGTGTATTTGCTTGCAACTACGGTTTTGATTTATCTTCTTATGTATGTTTGCATGACATCATGTTTTGCCTTCCTTTCTGGGGGCACCTGACATCTGGGGCAAGAAAAACTGAAGAAAATGGCGTCGGCTGCCTCTTTTATACCCCTGCCACACTGACGTCAGGGAAGAAGTGACGACAACCGACGCCGGACCTAGACTTTGGAATTCCGCCGACCGAGGACCCGCCTGACGGCAGGATAACCCAAGTGTGATGACTGCAGCTGTATGCGCACTCGAACATCTACATTTATGGTAGATACAAAACTGTACTTTTGCCCATGGTGGAGGCTCCCTCATCTACAGAATACTGCAACATTAGAATAGAAGAACATCCATATTTATGGGGACATAAGGTATAGTATTTAGGAGTATGGATTAAAATGATTCCAGTGTGGCAGCTAAGGATATGCGGGAAGAGACTAAATAAAAGATAATACAAAAAACTAAGAAAATTGAAGCTCTGTTACATGGATATGAATAGTAAGATACAAGCAGTTAAAATGTTTATAGTCCCTTTAGTCTTGTACACAGGTGAGGCATATTTTTTCAACCAGAGGAGAAGTTGTGGACAGCAATGAATAAAGAGCTAAAGGTTTTTATCTAGGAGGGGAAGACGGCAAGAGTAAAATGGGATAAGCAGATTTTTCCACTAGAACAAGGTGGATTGGGATTACCTGAAGGGATATTTCAGAGCAACATAGTTAAGGCATACATAGCACACAAAGAAAACTATAACTCAAAGTTGAAAGGGATGATGATGAAACAAGGGGGAAGCTCAAGAAAGAATGAGATATTGAGATTTTGGATGCAGCACTTTAAGCAAAACAACAATAATCATACAGAATATTATAGTCATAAAGAACTAAGCCAAAACAGCAGTGGAGAAAGGAGATTCTGCCAATAGGGATGACTGTAATTAGGGATACAGACAAGAGGCAAGAGGCAGCTGGAATTTATTGGAGAAAACTGGCAATTGAACCAAGGTATTGGGAGCAAATAACAAGAGAGGGAAAGGTAGCAGAATGGGAAGATGCCAAGAATTTATTTGGACTGCAGGTCAGAGATAGACTTCCCTATCAAGGACGGATATCACAGTATAGACAAAGAGAAAGAAATGGGGGGTCCTAAATGAAAGACCAGCACTGGTACAGCTTTTAATAGAATCTAGATCAGAAGCTGCCATTAAAAAAGGAACAATTAGTACAGCATATAAAACACTGCATGATAACTATAAGAATCAATCAGAGGAGGTTAGGAAGAAATGGGAAGAGAAACTGGATAAGTAATTCATAAAAAAATGGGGGATACATGTATATCTCCCAAATATGCAACAAAGTTTACAAGATTTAGGATCTTTCCTTGGAAGTGTTTATATAAATATTTTTATACCCCAAGTAGACTCCAAAGAATTTTATCTCAGGTAGACAGCAAATGTTAGAGGTGGGATAGGGAAGAAAAGAGGTAACTGGGAACATACTTTCTGGGAGTATAATGAGTTGGCAGACTTTAAAGATTCCCTGCAGACTTCTCTGTCAGATATACAGGGTGAGCAAATTGGTGTAACCAAGGAAATTATTTATTTTTTTGTGAGCTATGTCACTGAATTGGAATTGCCTGCACATAGTAAGGCCTTGCTGAGTAGCTGCCAAAGAAGGAATTACTAGAAAATGGAAATCAAAGTCAAACTAAACTTTACTAGAAGTAGTGAATATAGTAACAGAGATCAAAGAACTGGAGTCAGGATCTTTAGACTGGGGTAGGGGCAAATTTCATAGGAAAAAATGGGAATTGTGGGAATAATACATGCAGAAAAGGAACAGGGTTTAAATGAGGGCAGGATTTGAATGAGTTATGTAATGTTTGACTGACAATGACTGGATAAATTACGAGTGATGTATAAAATTTGCAACTACAATTGTGTCAACATGGTCTGTAATGTATGGTAGCTTTTGTTTGTAAATGGAATTATATCAATATGGTTTGTTTTCATTTATATAAATGTAAGACTGTCCATGTAATACGTGATAATTTAATAAAGGTGTTTCTTGTTAAAAAAAAAAAAAAAAAAAAACTCTCTCATGTCTCTCTTCATATAGTCCAGAGATGTACATCTCAGGTCATTAACACCCACATGGACTCAGAGTCCAATAAATGAATCCTATGGAGGAGCAAGAAAGACCATAGGATAATAACGTACACAAACATTGTAAAACCAGAGAACAACTATCCCTGCATGGGTGCTGATTACGTTGTTGGCACCAACTAGAAAACCTTTTCTGTTTACTAATATATGATTTCCTAGTAGTCGGCTTTCTTGCCTCTATTTGTACATTCTGCACATCCTCAATAAACAGGTGCCTAAAGTGAATTAAACGCCATCATTCAGGCAGTCAACTTCAGTGTGTATCAAACAGCCTAATCTTGTATGACTAGATCCATTCTACAAGAAAGTCTCTGGTGATTGCTCCTGGCCATTTCCAAAAAAAGGGAGAACCACTGCTGCTTGGGCCAGAATGGAGTTACCACAATCATCTAGTGGAATCCCTTCCGAATCATCAGAAGTACCCTGAATATCAGTGGAAAGGGTGGAAAAGCATACAGGAACATTCCTGTCCAAGGAAAAGAAAAGGCATCTGCCTTCCAGGCCTTCTTGTATAGAGTGTTGGAGCAGAGTCTTGTCAGCTGATTGTTCAGAGAGGAGGCAAATAGCTCTACTTGAGGAATTCCCCACAAATGGATCAAATCATGGAACACCCCTGATCTAGTTTACAGTACTGAGGGTCTGCCCTTGTCCAGGTCAGCTTGTCTGCCACACAGTTTTGCAGTGACATAATATTGGATGACCACTGGATGACCATACAGTGAGATTGTGCTGTGAAGCTATATCCTAAATTAACATGACTAGCTTGCAAAAGGAGTAAAACCTGGTTACCCCTTGACTGCTGATGTACTAGACGTCTGTGGTATTGTCTGCAACATCTTGAAGAGGCCCTGGGGACCAAAGACGATTCAGAGAATGTATTGCCTTGATCAGGTCTTGCATCTCTTTTATATTTAAGTGCTTGTGTTTCTTCTTGGTGTCCCACACACAGCTTGCACTTTTATTCCTTTTAAAACTGCTCTCCAAGCAAAGTCCAAGGTGTCTATGGTGATTGACTGCTTTGGAACAAGGAGGGAGAAGGGGAAACCTGGATATTCTCTTTCTTCACCAAGTGATTTCCCTTCTGACAAACCCCAGCACTGGGATTTGAAAAGAAAAAGGACATTAGTGATGGAACCAAAGAGACTCTAGATACTGTTGTAGCTTTCTCATCTTGAGTCTTGCTGGGTGGATCACGAGAAAAACAGATGCCATGAGACAGAAAATCCTAAGGTATTCCCACACAGTGAGTGAAGTCTGAATAGAAAACTTTAAAAATAGATCTAGATATAGAACGACTTTTTCCTGTGGAAGAAAAGCTCTTTGAACTAAGGTGTCTACCTGACACTCAAAGAACATAATCTTGTGTGAAGGAATCAAGAAAAACTTTTGAATGTCCTGTGGGAATCCCATTTTGTGCAAGAGATTTCTCACCCAAGTCCTGATACTTTGAAAAAGACTTTGCAAAAATAAGCAAGTCATCTAAATATGGAAAATGTTTATACTCTGTAGCCTGCAATGAGCTTTAATGGGAACTACACAATTCATGAACACTCTTGATGCAGCGGATACTCCAAAGTGTGAGGCAGAGAACTGGTAATGTGAACCAGACACACAAAACTTTAAGAAACACCTGAAGTCTGGGTGAATAGGGATGTGATGATAAGCACCTTTTAAGTCTAATGTTACCAAGAAACTTGAATGAAGAAGAGATGAGGTAAAAGGTTGTGAAATCACGGCATTGTGAACCTGGGCACTATCACAAACAGGTTTAGAATAGAAAAAAAGAAAGATCCAGAGCTTGTCTCCAAACATTTTCTTTCATTGCTACTAAACATCCTTGAATAAAAAATCTTTTCTCATCTGGGAAGGAGGAACTGGATCTATCACTCCCTGTGAGTGACTGCATGCAATGAAAGACATGTGGAAATAAGAGAGTCTAGTTTGGTGGACAGGGATTACTCTCTGGAAAGGAAGATTTTCCTTCTATTGCCATCTGTAATCTTGATGAATGAGTTTCAGAACCCATTTATCTGAAGCTATCTGTTGCCAAAGAGGAAAGTGGAGAGTCAGACTTTCTGGAAGGGAAAAGGGGCTGCCAGGGTGAGGCTTGGGAGGCAAGGTCCCTTAAATAGTCAATCTAATGGTTGGACTGTCCTTGGTTTTGGGCGGATCCAAATTTCTTTTTGGAACCCCTTATCATTTTTTGTTAAACATCTGTTTACCTGCATTTTTTGAGACCAGAAGCATAGTTTGTTCAACCAGTGCCCTGGGCCAGTACTATGAGCCAGCACTCCACACCCTCAGCTCTTCGATTGTACACTGTAAGTGACTGGCTTATTACAGTCAGATCTATGCCCCCCCCCCAGCTCCTCAACTGGAGAGGGGGAAAAAAAAACATGGATGTTCTTTCTACTGGAACACCAGGTAGCCAGATGCATGACAATCCCCCCACCTGCCTCAGCCATTCAGGTCCCATTTCTGTGCCCTGCTCCAACTCTCATTCAACAAATTTAAGTAAAAAAAAAAAAAAAAAAAAAAATACTTTCTTCTTTTAAACTGCAGCAAACAGCTGCTACAGTTTATACTCGGCCTTTAATGAGCACCACGGAGCTCATGTTTCAGTTTAAAAATAAAAAATTCTTCCTCTTTTTAAACTGTAGTAAACTGCTTGTTCCAACGTAGCACCCAGTTGTTACAGTTTAGGTGAAACACACAGTGCAGAACTTTGTCCACAAATGCAATACAGGCTTTTAAAAGCCAGAATGCATTAAAGAGAGATCAGGATCGGTTGATCACGTCCTCCAAACACTATGGGCTCAGGACAGGTGCCCTACTCACCCCAACATTAGCTACGCCACTAGCTGAGACGGCTTATTTTGTTTTTTCTACACTTGGATGAGGGGTAAGAGAATCCCTCAGGAAGTTTGGAAAAGGTGGCCTTTAAAAATCTTAAGAGATTCCTTGCATCAATTTACCCCTTTAATCACACATTTTGAACACCTTGCAGCAGAAGGACCAGAAACGAAATCTCTATCCAATGGGGAATTTAGAATCTCATTTTTATAATCTGGGAAGTTCTGAGAACGCAGCCAGGCAAACCACCTCAAAACAGTATCGATGGCCATAGCCTTGGAAGAAGTATCGACTCACACACACTGTAAACAAAGGGTAATGACTTGTACAATAGAGGAAACTACATTATTTAAAGCAGATTTTTACTCACACAAAGAAAACTACAGACAAAACATTACTTATACTTTCGCAATTAGTCAGAATCATTTTTTAAAATAAGAGTCTGTTAATTCAAAATTCTGAAAATCAAAGTTGCAGAAGCATAAACTTTTTTTCTCATACTTATCAATAATCTTCCCATCTTTGTCAGAAAGAGTAGGATTGGAATTAATTAAATGCTTAGCTGCAAGATAAACTAAAGTTATAGCTGATGGGTCTGATTTGGGAAGACTGCATAAAAACTTCAAAGAATGAGGTACTTTATACATCCCATCTGCCTTTTTAGGGGCAACTGGATGACTACTAGAACAACTGCAGGCAATAAGTCACACGTCCTCCAAAGCTGACAGAACTGGATGAATAGGTGAAGATTCTGGAAATTCCTTCTAAAACAGCTCACAGATTTCTTTCTGAAGGATTAAGAAAGCACAGTGTTCCCCTTCTGAAAACACTGGCACATTCTGGAAATATTCTCAAACAGAAACCCCTACAGAGAGAATCAGAAATCTGAGGAGAAAACCCTGTACCTGGCCCTTCATATTCCTACTCAGATTAAGAATCTTGAATCTTTTCGGGAAAAGCTGTATCCCTCTTTCTTTTACCAGAAAAAGTTTATGAGAAGGATCAATAGTCTGAATTAAACCCTGAGCCAGACCCAGTAAATTATGCCTGTCCAAAGAATTTTGAGGAGTAGATAAATGTTAAGTTTTCAGTTTCTTTTCTGACAGGAAGAGGGGGGGCGAGCAATACTGTTGTTAATCCCCACAGATGGGCATAACATTTTGACCAAACAGGGAAGCCTTCCCTATTCCTTCTCACAGGAACTAAAGTGCCTCTTCCTTGCCCACTGAGGGGATCCCAACAGCCAAAGAGGACGTTGCGAACCTCAGTCCAAAGTGCTTGTAGGTACTACACCAAAGGGGTCCAAGGTAAAAGATGACTGCTTTGATGTACAACTAATAACCACAGGAGGGCCACCTACCTACACTGAAACAAACTGCTAGCCTGATGCGGTAGTAAAGGCTGTTTGCTTAACTTTTTCTTTTTGTGGCTGGAAGGAGGACTGACCATAGGGCTGATAGCTTGTTCCATGGTCAAGCTGAAAATTGTGCCTTTTTAACCAGGGAAAAAAAAAGCAGCAAAAACAGGTAAGAATTGAAAGCCTTTAAAAGTAACTTTTTCACAGGAAAAATCCGGTAAATACAATTTTAAAAACACTTAGCCAGCCCTCAAAAGTAAAATAAACATAATTTCTCCACAGAAAAAATGACTGAAATACTTTAAACAACTTTTAAACTGACAGGAAAAAACAGCACTCTCACTTAAAAGTACAATACAGGCTTGTGACCGTCCATTAAAACACAAACTCATAGCTTTAAAATAACTTTCCTGGACAAGAAATTTTCAAACAAAACAATGTTTTTTTTTTTCATGGAAATTTTTTTTCCTCCAAAGAAAACTTATCTGCCCAGCAAACGAACAGCATAAGCTGACCATCAATCCCTGAAAGCCTCAAAAGAGCATACTCCTGACGGCAGGAAAGTTCTGACGTGATTGTTGCACATGCCTGTCTTTTTAGTCAGCCCACCTAGAGAGGACATGTTTTGTGCACATAAATGTGCCATGAAGCTTCGAAAGTTGTTTGGCTGTTATATTCCTGGTAGGATATAACCCATACAGCTAAGTCTACCAGAAGTGTAGCTGATTCAACCAGCACCCCGGACCAGCACTATGAACCAACACCCCAACCCCTCAAAAAAAAAAAAATTTGCTTCACTGCAATAAGCTGATTGTTTCACTGTAAGTGATCAGTTATTACAGTTAGATCTATGCATTTATGCTCCTCATATATACAGTTGCAAAACATGCCCCCTCCCCCGCCCCAGCCTTTTCAGGTCCTGTGCCGTACCCCAACCCGCTTTCAACATATTTTAGTTAAAATAAATAAACAATAATTCCTTCTTCTTAACTACAGCAAACTGTTTGCTACAAATATAGTAAACAGTTGCTACAGTCTATACACTGCCTGCACGGATCACTATCGCGCTCATGTTTTAGTTTTTTAAACTGTAGCAAACTGTTTGCTACAAATGTAGAAAATAGCTACTACAGTTAACACCCTGCCTTCAAGAAGTGCTACGGAGTGCATATTTTAGTTTTAAAAAAATAATACTGCTTTTTCATTTGTAGCAAACTGCTGGATACAAATGTAGTAAACAGTTGCTACAGTTTACACCCTGCCTGCACAGAGTACTACAGTGCTCAGGTTTAAGTCACACACAAGAAAAAAAAATATTTTTTTGTTTATTTTTACACTGTAACAAACTGCTTGCATAATGCAGCAAGTAGTTACTACAGTTTTGATCACACAAGGAATGCTAAATAAAGCATGCAGGTCTAACCACAAATGCAACATCTGCTTTTAACAGCCTATGACATTAAAGAGAGATCAGGATTGGATGATTGCACCCACACAACACTTTGCACCCAATGCAGCTCCACTCTCTCTCTCTCCCCACCCAAGCTACACTACTGAAGGCTACTGCAACAGTTATAGGTTCATAGGTTGGTACTGGGCTATCTGCCCGAAGGCATATATTAGCCCAGCCACGTTGTGCGGTATTCACCACCCCTTTAGTAGTTCCCTAGACCCCTGTACTAGCAGCTAGTACCCTTGGCCCCTATCTAGTAGTGCTGTTGGTGTGATCCCCGGTGTGAACTTTTCTTATTATATCCCAGGATGCACCACTAGTCCCCAGATCTAGATAAAAACAGTAGAACTCAAACGTTCAATCTCTCTTCTGATCTCCAAGGGGGGAAGGTGACTGATGGGACAGCGTCCTAGCACCTGAATCCTGGGTGGCTCACTGAAAAAAACACTGCTGGTACCGTGGGGAAAATGATGATGCTAGAGATGCCACATTGATAGATGTTGTAAGTTGCTTATTCGAAGGGAATAAGCTGGAGTTATCAATCTCTGATCCATTTGGAGATAGTAGCTTTTTGATATGGTTTTACAATTTATTGTCTGATCATTGGAGAATTTTGGAAAGAAACTGGTAGTATCCTTGTGAAAATCAAATACGGTGGTTTTGATAGATAGCTTTGAAGAGAGGTAATTGCAACTAAGAAGGCAGTTTCAAGACAGATATTTTAACTAGATGTTAATGCACCGAGCACAATCATCAAGATCCCAGGCTTGGATGAAAAAACTGGGTGGGGTCTTAACAGGTTTTTAAAAGTAAAGTTTTTTTTAATCTGAAACCTCTGGGATCGGAGCAGTGATAGGGTCTAAGCCCTGAGTTGAGCCAGATAGCACAAACCTTCCACTTACTTACTGATTTTCTTTCTTAGTGGTTGGGTTGTGGGGATAAATGAAAAATGTGAACGGGTCGGGTCTAATGTGTGATTTTCTAACAAAAAGGGAAGGAGAGGAAAAGCTGTCAACTTCAGGTGAAGGGAAGGGTCAGTTGTCGTGATGATGAATGAATCCCGATCCGGAGTTAGATCTAAAGTCTCTTCAGGTAGGAAACCATACCTGGACGGGGCCAGTTGGAGCAATCAGTATCATTTTGGGACCCTGAGAAGCTTTCTGAATAAGTGGAATCGGAGGAAAGGCATAAAGCCCTGTTGGCCAAGGTTGTGTGCTAGAGCATAGCTGCTGCTTCCCTGATGTGGAGTCAAGAGAAAGAACCTTTGCACTTTGTGTTTTGTGGGTGTGCAAACAAACAGGTGGGCGTCCCCCCCCCCTCCTGAAAACCTGAGCTGCTACTGTTCTGGTTTTAGGGACCACTCGAGGAGGAGAGAGAATTGTCCTGTTAATCTGTCTGCCAATATTTTTGATTTCCCTTGGTGAATGTGGGTCAGAAGCCACAGCCCAGCCTGCCTCACTCCCTCGGGTAAGATCTGGTCCCTCCTTGTTTCCCTCCTTGTTTGGACCACCGACACCACCACCCGTGATGTTGTCTGTGTGGATGTTGAGAAAGTTGTATAAGGGAGCCTGTAAGAGAGAGAAGTACAGGACAGAAGTACAGCCTCATCTCACACAGAGTTGTGTCTGGAAGCCAGGGCGACGTGAAACCTAGCCCTGGACTGCTAACCCCTCCAGACAATGCCCCCCTGGCTGTGTCCCCCCAGCCTGGAACCCTGGCAGAGAGAAGCCACAAAGGACCTGCTCCTATGAACCTTATGCGTGAGAGGGCAGCAAGACAGACTTTGACCAATGATTGAATATAATTCCCAGGCACCCACCAGGGAGGTGGTGGAGGTGAGGCATTAGTAGATGACTGGTGGTGATGACTCCTTTTTCTAGCAGCTTAAAGCTCTTCTCTTGGCAATTTCCCTTGACTGGTGTGGGTGGTCGGGATTTTTTTTTTTTGGGGTGTGTGGGGGTGAAGGGTGGGTGCCTCCATCTGTCCTGGTGATTGACTCCCCCTTTTTTTAGGTGCTTGCAAAAGGCACCTCATGGACGAGTTAGAAATTGAAGCAAGGATAGCCAACTGAGCTAACCGACTGGGCTAGCTGCTGTGTAGGTTACCTGAGGAGGAATCTGACCAGCTCTTTGACCAGATCCTGAACCGCGGTCCATGCTCCTAGACTCCTTATTAGGGAGAGGATGACGGCCAGACCTCTCCTGCCACGTCTGTGTGTGGCAATCAGTGTCGATGTAAATAGACTCGGGGGTCCCCACTGCTTCCTCTTGCACAATCTTTTTCCTGGGGTTCCTCCTGAAGAAGAAGAGAAAACCCAGGAGGAGGGAGGGAACCCCAATGGGGGTAACCTCAGGGCAGGGGCTAAGGCTGCTGGGGGACCAAAGACCCAGTCTCCCTCCATGCCCAGGGAAGGTGCCGTGACTTGGCCAAGGCACTCCTCATAGCTCTGAAGCCCGACCCCATCGGCACGAAGGAATATCCACACTAGTTCCCATCGTGCCGAGGAGGACTTGGCGCGCCGAGGAGAGGAGTCTGGCGGAGGTTTTACAAGACCTTTTAATATGAGCTATTTTTCCCTCTCTTGGAGGACCCTCGGAAAAAAAAAACCACGCTGCAGGGACTCCTGACTCAAATGCTTTTGCAACAAACAATAAAACAGAGTCACCTACAATCAAAAAGACCGGGAAAGCCTTACACACACAGAGGTACTAGTCCTAAACAACTACAACACAAATTTACAACTGGATATATTTCCATTTTCAGCAGAGCCCGGGAGAAAAAAGCTCCATATACAAACAAGATACATCATGACATCAGGGACACATGACATAATATACATATATCTAAAAACAAAAAAAAAAAAAAAAAAAAAGAAGAAAAATGTAATAAGTTAATAATAAGTTAACTTGAAGACTTCTTAACTTTTCTAGCAAATCTAAATGACAAACATGATGATGAACATTCATGTTTTAATAGGGGTTAGCGGCAAGCGGAGATCTGGGGGACTGGTAGTGGTGCATCTGGGGATATAATAAGCTCAGCCAGCCCAATAGAGACTTAAGCTGCCGTGCGGAAGCGAGGCCGAGGATCAGCCCATCATCAGTCAGTGGAATGCTTTCTGTTACCCATCCACTCATCAAGGTTCCTCTTGAAGAGTGATAGTGAGGGGCTCTGCCTTATGTAGATCGGGACCCTGTTCCATACTAAGGGAAGTCTCTGCGAAGGGAATCTATCCCTCCAGCATGTTCTATTCGTTGTTGTGTTGAGGTTTATATCCCTAGAGTGTGTAGCTGAAGTAGATTTGGTTTTGATAAGATGGAGCATGTTCAACAATTCTGGGTTGGACATGGCTCTGTACGTTAGACAGAGATCACCTCTGAGAAAGCGGTATGCAACAGAGAACAGTCTTAGCTTTTTCAATCGTTCTGCATAGGGCAACTGTTTGAGGCCAGTAATCCTCTTGGTTAGGTACCTTTGTGGTCTCTCCAGCTGCTGGAGATGTCTAGCCAGGTACATTCCAATTGGTGCATTGTACTCAATAATGGGTCTGATGAGGGAAGAGTAGAGGGGCATCATTACATCCTTATATCTTGATGCGAACCCTTTTGTGATCAGATGGGTCACATAGAAGGATTTTCTAACCACTTTGGCAACATGGTTATCAAAGGAAAGCTGACTATCTACTTGGGTCCCTATATCCTTTATTTCGTCTTCAGATTTCAGGGGATTACCTCCTATGTTGGAGTTTGTGGGTAACTCTGTTGTTTCCAAAGGGGATTACTACGCATTTTTTTGCATTTAGCTTGAGACCATGGCTTTGACACCATGCATCAGTCTCATTTAGGCCCTTCTGGAGGATCTCCATGTCGGCCGGAGACTCTATTATAGCATCCAGTTTGCAGTCGTCTGCAAACAGCCACAGCCCTTCCGTGCTTGCCTGTACTTCTGAGAAGCATATGCCAAACAGGAGGGGCCCCAGGACAGAGCCCTGAGGCACACCACTCATTACTGGTCTGGATTCGGACATAGATCCCGCTACTCTTACTTTATGGGATCTGTCTGAGAGCCAGTTTGCAATCCATCTTGTGACATAAGGGTTTATGCTCAGACTAGTGAGCTTATCAATAATACCTGAATGGGGAATGGTGTCAAATGCTTTAGCAAGGTCAAGGTAAGCCGTGTGTACCTCCTTTCCCTTATCTATAGCCTGAGTAACTGTCTCAAAGAAATCCACCAGATTCAGGAGGCATGATCTGCCCTTGACGAAGCCGAACTGTGTGGGGTCCAGCGACTGGAGGTTCCCCATCTCTCCATTTATGAGTTCCATAATGATTCGCTCCATAGCCTTACAGATCAGACTGGTCAGGCTTACTGGTCGGTAGTTCCCAGGGTCAGTTGTGGCCCCACCCTTGTGTAGCGGGACCACCATTGCTGTGTGCCATTCTATGGGCACATATCCTGTGGAGAGGCTGAGACTGAACAGGGTATTAAGATGTGGGGTTAATTCCTTTTGGAGCTTGCGTATGACACAGCCTGGGACACCATCTGGTCCCATGGAGGCAGTGTTTTTAGCTTTAGATAGAGCCTTGTTAACCAGAGTATCGGTAATAATTCGACTTACACAATCCCCTAGAATGATAATAGGCCCTGTAGGTGGTGAGGGGGGGGGGGGAGAGAAATTTGCACTGAGCCTGTCAGCCAAGATGTTGGCAATGTCAGAAGGGTCAGTGTATTTTGTTCTATTTTGTACTAGCTCAGAACAGACCTGAGTGTTGCCATTTTGGTTTTTGACATAGCCATAGAAGGCCTTATGGTTATCCTTGGCAACTTTCTTTTCAAAATTAGCTTTAGTTGACTTGATAAGAGCCCTCAGTTTCTTACTAATTCTGATCAGGGATGATTTTTCTACTTGAGATTTGGCCTTTTTTTGTATAAGTCTCCTCCTTTTATTGTAAAGTTTGCTTATGGCCGGGGTCCACCAGACTGGTTTCTTCTTGCTTGAGGAAGGAGTCTTGATTTTATTTGGGATAGCACGGTCCATGCAATCCTGAAGATGCATATAGAGTGCCTTGGTGTAGGATTCCGCATCCTGGATATCATTATCCTTCTGCAAGGGAATAGTGGAGCTTTCCACTTCGGATGCAAGTAGTTTGAAGTTTGCTTTGGAAAGGTTTTTGACCATGGTTTCTTTGACCGGGGGAGGTGGAGGAGTGAGGATGCCCAGAGTTATCAGTTTGTGGTTGGATCTGACCAAGGAGGGGGTGATAACGGGTGTGGTACAATGGGCGCTCATATTTGTGATGATTAAATCCAATATGTTGTCCCCTCTAGTGGGGGAACTAACTAGTTGTTCAAGGGCATTTGAATTTATAAATTCTATGAATCGCTGAGCATAGGAGTTGGAACATTGGTAGTTCGCCCAGTATATACCAGGGTAGTTGAAATCACCCAAGATTATGGTGTTGGGTAGGACCTTTATATTTTCCAATGTCTCAAGGAATGCAGAGTGAGCATCCTGGGACATGGTGGGCGATCTATAATCGGCTACGACTTGAAATGTGGTTTTGCCTGCTGATAGTTGTGCATGGATGATCTCTGGGGCATCATGCTGCGCTACTAACCTGGAGATATGGGTATCCTTGATGAATATGGATACACCTCCGCCCTTTGTACTGCGATCTGGTAACTGAGGCCAGAAGGTATGATATGAATTGTAACCTGGCAGTGCTGGGGTGCTCACTTGAGCCTTGAACCAGGTTTCCGTCACTGCACAAACATTGATTTTCTCCATGCTGAGGAGAGCCTCAAGTGTGTGCATTTTGAGGTTGAGACTTCTGGCGTTGAGTAGCACTACCCTTAGTTTTTGGTTACCTGTGCTGGTTATGGTGGTTGGTTTGTCCTTTGAGCCTTGCCTAAAAAAGGCACTATGGGGACGGCAAGAGCCTTGGCCAGTATTCGAAAACCTAGGGGTGACAGGTGCAACCCATCTCTGGCAAAACAGCAAGGCTTGTCTATCATGTCATCCCAGGCAGACAGACACTGGATCCCCTTAGAATGACACGAGAAGCTTAGCCAACTGGTGAAATTGATAATTTTGTCTTTGTATTGTGGTATCATTCTAGGTGAAGGTAGTATGCTACTCAAGATCAGGGTCATACCAGCTTGGGCTACATGATCATAGAGCTCCTCAATGTCTCTTTTCATGAAGTCCAGGGAGGTACGCCTTAGATCATTCACACCAACATGTACAATGACAGCATCATACTTGTACTTGTTCTGGAGTGACCCAAGTGCCTGTGTTATGTGGCGATCCGAGCACCTGACAGGCAGCGGACAGTAACCTTCTCCTTGTTCAGCCTGGTGAGTGGAACATCCGTGTGCCTTACTGAGTCTCCTATTACTAGTGCGTTAGGTATGGTGTTTTGCCTTAAGGGCTGTTGTGAGGCACACTGCTGAGGTGAATTACGTGTTTTCTGGCTTGTGTTTGGGGGTGCAGGTTGCTTGCTTGTCTGCTTTGGACTGCACTTTTTATTTTTCAGATTGGTACCTAGTGCCTCCAAATATGCTTTTGTGTATTTATGCGTATGTTTTGCCGGTGCTTGTTTTGTAGATTCATGTGTGACAGGTGGTGTGATGCAAGTGTGTCCCTTATCCTCTTGACTGTCTGTTACAGTCATGGGTTGAGAGTGCTTAGCCTCCAGTATGACTGTGTATTTGCATCTTTCACAAGTGTTTGTGTCTACAGGTAAGAGGAGAGGGTTGTCTGTATACATGAGGCAGTTGTGACACTGCCTCAGGATGCCCAATTCCACCAGATGAATTGGTGAGTACACCTGAAGCTGACCTCTGGACATACTTTGAAGAGTAAATTGAACTTAAGTACTGCGGACGATCGACGATCTTATGTTATATTATAATAGTGCTGTCTAGGAAATTTGGAGAATAATACTGCTGTCTAGGAGATTAGGACAAGTGCTGATTTCTGTTTTGCAAGTGCTGCAATAAGAGCAGCTGATCTGAAGCACTTGAGTTGAGGCTTGCCTAGTTCTAAGGGAAAATTTACAGTGCAGACTTTGTGGGGCCGGGAATAGTATACTCCAGCTAACTGGCGCTGCCCGACACTGCTCTGTGCGCAAGACCACGCAAAAACAGAGTTGCTGGGTTTTTCCTCGAGATAAGTGAGGAAAGTGAGTACAACAGCTGTTTTTCTCTAAGCAAGTGAGAAAAGTAAGTACAAAAACTGTTTTCCTCTAGGTAATGAGGAAGATAGAGTGCTATAGTAATTAGTAGCTTATTTAGTGCTTACAAGTTCTGAACAAGTGCTGAGCATGAACAAGCAAATTTAAGTGCTAAAACTAAGAATCTGTACCTGCACTAGATGAGTTACAGGACAGAAACAAGTGCAAATACAGGCTTTCAAATCAGAAAGTTGAGAGAGATGGAAGAGATTGCCCAAATGGCCAAAAACTATAATTTCTGGGCCAGAACCACTACTTATGTGGTAGACAGGTTACCTAGTGCTTACCACTCCCACTGATAAGCTAGAAGGCTTCCCTCCAACACAGAAAGACTTAGGGGACTCAGAAGCTTACATACAGTCCTTAATACAGCAAATCTGTATCTGGAACACTAGTTACAGGAAAGGTAGGAAACAGGCTTACTTTATTTATTTTTTACAGAAAAGTAGCAAAAACAGTAGTAAAAAACAATTCACATGCACTGCAAGCTAGCACACTTGAGTATGCAGCAATATTAGACCAAACACAGTTTAAAAAATGCAATTAAATTAAAAAGGACTAAAAGCAACATGATGAGCATCTGTAAATGTAAGCCAGCCACAGAAAGACATAAAAAGCATCTGAAATCTTTGAGAACTGGAATATGATCAGCATTGTTCTAATCCAGAGTTACTTGAAAATTGATATGTTGAATGAGAGGTAAAAGAGGCTGTACAGAGACAAAATTTTGAGTTTTAGGATTTTGATGTGAAGGTTTAGAAATGAAAAGTGTAGGACAGGCCTTCAGGTTCCTTCCTTCTTTGCACCAGAAAGATTTTTTTTTAAATGCCTTTATTGAATTATCACTTGTGACACAGGCAAATTTATAATTATATAAAAGTAATCAAACTGTATTAACAAATTCACTTTTACAAACACTATACTTCACATATATTGCTACACATCATTTAACCTAAGCAAAATTATTCAGTTCTTGCCGCTTTTTTTAAACAAGAAACATCTTTATTAAACCATCACTTATAACACAGGCAATAAATACACTTATATAACTGAAAACAAACCACAGTGACAATCCTAGTTGCAAGCATTTTACATTACAAACCATACTGACACACTCCCAGTTGCAAACATTTTACATCACTTATAACCTACTCAAACATTTTCAGTCAAACATCACACAGCTCATTTAAGTCCTGCTTTCTTTTAAACCTCATTCCTCCCTTGTATTTACTGCTCCCACCATTCCTTTTTCCTATGTAGTTTGCTCCTACCCTTTTCTAAAGATCTCAATTCCAGTTGTTTTATCTCTGTTACTATATTCACTGCTTCTAGTATAGCTGGTTTAGATTTTGATTTCCATTTTCTAGTAACTGCTTTTTTGGCAGCCACCATAATTAGACACAGCAAGGACTTAACATGTCTAGGCAATTCCAATTCAGTATCATAGCTCAGAAAAATCATCTCCCTCGTCACACTCATCTGCCACCCAGCATCTCCGACAGTGCATCCTGTAGGAAATCCTTGAAGTCCGCCAACTCACCACACTCCCAGAAAATATGTTCCCATTTATCTCTTTCTTCCCTGTCACACCATTTGCCCAACATTTCCTGTCTACCTGAAGAAAAATACTTTGGAGACTACTTGGGGTATAAAAATATTTATGTAAACATTTCCATGCAAAAACCCTAACTCTTCTAGATTTGGTTGCATATTTTGGAGGTATACATATATCCTCCCATTGCTTCTTTTTGAATTGCTTATCCGGTATCTCTTCCCAATCCTTTCTAACCTCCTCTGACTGATTCTTATAGTTATCATGCAATATTTTATATGATCTACTAATTATTCATATTTTAATTAGCAGCTTCTGTTCCAAATTCTACTAAAAACTCTGCCAGTGCTAGTCTTCCATTTAGGACCCCCGTATTTTTTTTCTTTGCCTATACTCTATCAGTCCTTGGTAGGGAAGAACATCTCTAACATGTAGTCCAGAAAATTCTTGGAGTCTTCCCATTCCATCATCTTTCCCTCTATAGCTCTTTGCTCCCAATACCTTGGTTCCTTTGCCAATTTTCTCCAATACATTCCAGCAAACCTCTTGCCTTTTGTCTATATCCTTAATTACAGTCAGCCCGATCGGCAGAATCTCCTTTCTCCATTCCCATGTTGGTTTAGTTCTTAGGATACTTTCTGCTACTTTACAGATATAATATTCTGTATGATTGCTGTTATTCTCCTTAAAGGCATGCATCCAAAATCCCAGTCTCTCCTTATTGCTTAAGCCCCACCCCCCCATTTCATAATAATCCTTTTCCACTTCAAATTATAGTTTTCTGTTTGTGCTATGTATAGGTGCCTTAACTATGCAGCTCTCAAATACCCCTTCATATTTGGTAATCCCAATCCACCCTGTTTCTCCATAAAGAATTATCTTATCCCACTTAACTCTTGCCATCTTCCCCTCTCAGATAAAGTCATTCAGCTCTTTATTAATTGCTATCCACAACTTTTCCTCTGGTTGATAAAAATACGTTTGACCTGTGTATAAGACTAAAGGGACTAAAACATTTTGACTGCTTGTATCTTACTATCCATATCCCTATAACAAAGCTTCCATTTTTTTCAGTTTTTGTATTATCTTTAATTTAGTCTCTTCCCTGATATCCTTAGCTGCCACACCAGAATAATTTTGAATCCATACTCCTAAATTCTTCATTTTATCATGTCCTCATAAATATGGATATTGCTCAACCAATTCATACATGGATACATAATTTACCACTGTTGCCTTTGTTTTAGCTTCATTAATTCTGTACCCCGAAAAGATATGAAACGTCCCAAAATGTTTCACAACACTGCAATGTTTCTTTCTGGTTTTGTCAGGTATAAATTAATATCATCTGTGTCGCTCTCCTACTTTGGACACAACAGAAGAGTCTTTGTGGGTTCTGTTCAAGCAGCTTTACTGTATAGAAACATCACAATAGAGGCTTACTGACTTTAACTTAAGTAACATGTATACAGACTAACTACTGCAATCATACATGCTCATTCTCTGACTGCACTCTCAAAATGGCACTGGGAATAGCACGTGCCTGGTATTTATATGTGCACATCCAGTCCTTGATATGCTTCTTAAAGCCACAGCACATATACTCTGATCTACAATCTGTAAATAGAGCCGGCTTTTCTTGACTGCCATACCAATTATATCCTTGAATTTGAGCCCCTTATTTTCTTTGCCACTGGTTCTAAATATAATGCAAATAACAAAGGGGAAAGAGGACACTCCTGCCTGGTTCCCCTGCTCAAGCAGAAATTATCAGCCAGGACCCCACCCATTTTAATTTTCGCCTCCAAACCCTCATATACACTCCTAATCAACCTTATAATTATTTCAGGAAATGAAAATGCTTCCATTGCCCTGCTCATAAAGTCCCAGCTTACTCTGTCAAATGCTTTCTCTGCATCAAAATCCACCAACAATGGTATTTTCTTACATTCTGCTTCCCTCTGAATCATCAATGTTCTGTTAAAGTTGTTAAATGTTTTCCTCTCCTCCACAAAACCACACTGTTCCATATCTATCTATTTTGCCATTACTTTTTACCATTCTTTTAGCAATTATATACATAAACACTTTATAATCATGGTTTTCTACTGAAATGGGCCTGTATGAGGCTAGATCAGATGCATCTTTACCCTCTTTAGGTATTACAGCTACCACTGCTTTTTCCAGGATGTTGGAACTTCTCCTCCTTTACAAATACTGTTAAACAAAACCTTCCAGATCTTTATCAGTTTTTCCCCTCCTAGCTTCCAAATGTCCACAGGAATACCATCTATTCCTGGGGAGTTTCCTGTAGATTGGTTTTATATATATATATATATATATATATATATATATATATATATATATATATATATATAATATATATATCACAATTTTTATCTCATCTCTTTCTATCCTCACCATTAGTAATTAAGCCTCATCTACCTCTAATCTTGGCGTATATAATTTTTCCATAAACATTTCTATTTGTATCTTTTCTTGATTTCCATATTTCTCTGCTTTATACAGACTTTCAAAGAACTTCCAAAATATTTCTAATACCTCTACAGGATCTCTTGTTACAGGCTCTCTAAGTTTGGCCACAGCCCTTTCTACTTTCTGTTGCTAGAATCTTTATGCTAAAATTTTTTGTGCTCTAGTGTTATCAGAAAAATAGAAGTTATGTTCTTACCATAACGTTCCATGTTAGTTGTCTTCTTCTCGCCTTCTTCTTGCTGGATGGGTTCGGAGCCGACCTCGGCCCGACTGCCACTCTAAAAGCTCGAGAGTTGGTTCCACCGGCTCGAGGCTCCCCTTATATCCCACAATGCTAGGCGAGAGTTACCTCAGATCTCGTTTGTAAGCTAACCCCAGCTTATAATAGAAATAGTATAACTGTAAAACAGAATCCACCTCTAACAACAGGAAGAAAGAAGGATAACCTACATCCTGAACCAGGAAAATATGCAAAATAGCATATGTTTTAAGAAAGAGGTGGTAGAAAGAGAGGTCACAATCACAACTCCTCTAGGTCTGTCCAGGCCAGGGGGAAGGAGGGTGGGACGCAAGAAGAAGGCGAGAAGAAGACAACTAACATGGAACGTTATGGTAAGAACATAACATCTATATGTTAAGTTGTCTATCTCGCCTTCATTCTTGCTGGATGGGACCGCGTCCCTAGCACCTTGTCCCGGGTGGCCTAACGGAACAGACTCCTGAGAACAGTGGAACCAAAGTTAGCTCTATGCCTAGAAGCTAAATCCAACTTATAATGAGAAATAAAAGTGTGAGGAGTAGCCCAAGTAGCCGCTGCACAAATGGTGTCAATAGGCAGTCTTGTCTTGGAAGGCTAAAGAAGTAGCCAAAGCTCTGGTGGAATGGGCTTTAGGTTTATTAGGCAATTTCTGTTGTCTAATTTCATATACCAGGGAAATCAAAGATGTTAGCCATCTGGATAATGATACCTTTGAAACTGAAAGTCCCTTTCTGCTTTCCGCATAGGAGACAAACAGCTGATCAGATTTTCTGAATTGTTTTGTTCTATCCAAGTAGTACCTCAATTGACGATGAACATCCAGGCAGTGTAATTTTGTTCAGACCTATTGGAATACTCTGGAAAAAGACAGGGAGGTCAATGCTTTGGTTTAGATTTGATGTCGAGACCACCTTAGGCAAAAAGGACGGGTTAGTTCGTAAGGATACTCTGTCCTTATGAAACAAAAGATAAGGAGGACGACAACTGAGTGCTTGAAGTTCTGAAACTCTTCTAGCTGATGTAATAGCTACCAGAAAAAGAGATTTCCATGATAACAATTTCAAGGAACAGGAAGCTGCAGGTTCGAAAGGAGAAAGAATCAAAGAAGCAAGAACTAAATTTAGGTCCCAAGGAGAAGGAGGATTTCTAATAGGAGGTCTGAGAAGAAAAACTCCTTTCAAAAAGGCTTTGCAAAGTTTGTGGGACATTAGGGCAGATTCAGAAATACCCACATGGAAGTTAGAAATAGCTGCCAATTGAACCTTAAGTGTAGATGGAGATGAACCTGCATGAAAGAGTTCAGCTAGAAAATCAAGGACTAGTTGGATGGAAGCGGTGAAAGGATCTATGTCCTTTCCTTGTGCCCAATAATGAGAAGCGTTTCCACTTACTCAAATAAATCTTTCGAGTGGAAGATTTATGGGAAGCTATCAATATATCTCTAACAGAGTGAGATAATTGAGGAAGCCTGGCTACGGTTGGAACTGGAGGAACCAAGCAGTGAGGTTCAGAGAGGGGAGGGAGCGATGAAACTGACCCGACTGATGGATCAAAAGATCTGGAACTAGGTCCAGATTCCACGGTCGCTCAAGAGAAAACGATGTAGAAAGGGGAACCACACTTGTCGAGGCCAGTAAGGAGCAATGAGGATCAAGGATGCCTTCTGAGCGATAGCTTTCTGAATTACTTGAGAGATCAGTGGGAAAGGAGGAAATGCATACAGAAGTCCCCGGCCAAACTTGGACTAGAGCGTCTCTGCTGGGTTGTCCTGGTAAAGGGAATAGAGTGAAATATTCTCTGCACTTGCTGTTTTGGGGAGTAGCAAAAAGATCGCAGCAAGGCTGACCCCACTTGAGAAAAATTTCTCTCACTACAGAGTCTTTCAGAGACCACTCGTGAGGCATGAGAATAGCTCTGCTCAACTTGTCCGCAATGTGATTGGACTTCCCGGGGATGTGCGTTGCTATCAGAAAACGCTGAGAAGAAATCGCCCATTGCCACAGTCTGAGTGCTTCTCGACACAGGGGTATGATCTGGTTCCGCCTTGTTTGTTGATGTACCACACTACAGACATATTGTCTGTCTGGATTGCAATTGTTCCCAAGGGAAGAGAGTCTTGAAGGGCTTGCAACGCTAAAAGCACTGCTCTCATCTCCAGAACATTTATGTGCAAGTGGCATTCGTTTGGTTGCCATGTGCCCTGGACTGTCCTGCCCTGATAATGCCCCCACCCGATCAGGGAGGCATCCGTTGTCAGTGTAGCAACCGGAGGAGGTGGAACAAAGGGTCTTCCGACAGGAGCTGGGGAAGACATCCACCACATGAGATGCTTTTGCACGCTGCGTGATCACAATGGTGTGAGACATTGGAAGTTCCTGGTATGACCATTGAGTAAAAGCATCCACTGAAGGATCCGCATGTGGTATCTGGCTAATGGAAGGAGAGGTATGGCGCTGCCATGATTCCCAACACCTTTAGAACTAACCTGGCTTTGATTCTGTTGTTGTTGAGAAGGAGTGATACCAATCTGTGAATGTCTGATATCCTTTGGTGTGTTAGCCTTGCAGACATGTTTATAGTATCTAGATTTGCGCCTATGTAGGTAATAGTACAACAAGGCGACAAAACAGACTTTTCGCAATTTATTGAAATACCCAGTTTTTGACAAACCCGAAAAGTATAATCTCTGGCCATCAGAAGGAGATGCTTGGTGGGAGCTGTGAGGAGCCAGTCGTCCAAATATGGAAACACCTGGAATCCTTGTCGTCTCAGGTGAGAAGCTACCACTGCCATGCATTTGGTAAACACCGGGGCAGTGGTGAGACCAAGGGCAGGGCCCTGAATTGAAAATGACTGGTTCCCAGCCTGAAGCGGAGGAATCTTCTGGAGCGTCTGTTCATTTTATGTGATAGCACGATCCAAGGTCTATAGAGCACATCCAGTTTCCTTTGCCCAAAAGGGGAAGGATGGATTGCAGCGTGACCATCCGAAATCTTGTTTTCTTGACTGATTTGTTCAAGACACTGAGATCCAATATCGGTCTCCAGTCCCCTGTTTTCTTTGGAACTAAAAGAACCTTGAGTAGATTCCGGATCCTTGTTGGTCTGCTGGCACTGGCTGAATTGCTCTTTTGCAAGCAGTTTTGAAATTTCCAAAGCTGCTAGATCCCTTTGAGCGGTGGAACATCTGGAAGGGATTTTTTTGACTGATTTGGAAAGCGAAGAAAGGGGATAGAATAGCCTTCGAAATGATGGACTGTACCCATTTGTCTTGAGTCAGGGATAGCCAGGCTTCTGGGTACAGTGACAATCTTCCCCGACTGCCTCCGAAGATGGGCAGTCGGGCAACACCTCAGGGATGCTGAAAGGGCTTGTCAGGAAGGCTTCCCGATTGCCCTGGTTCTGCGGACCCCCTGCCCCTAGGGCGGCGCCTACCATTGTTATTCCCACCTCTGCCTTTGGTAGGAAAACGACTTTGTCGCCAGGCGAAGTCCCTTGAGATTGTTTACAGAACCACATCTTTCCACCCTTCTGGCCTTTGGGGTAAGGCCTGGAAGGAGTCGAAAACGGACTCCGACGGCAGAAAGGGTCTTGCCATCAGTCTCGCACCTAGTCAGGGTTTCTTTCACTTGAGGACCAAAGAGATGATCCATCAAAAGGGAGTTCGTGAAAGACGCCTTGAAAGGGTCCGCAAATTGCATAGCCGCATCCAGGCGTGCCTACGTAAGGCCACACCTGTCCCTGCGCTCTGCTCGCTCCATCGGCCGTAAGAAAGGAGGCGCATGGAGGAGTTGGATATGGAATTAAGGTAGCCAGCTGCGTGTTCATCTTGTCTTGGAAACCCGCAGCTGTAGGATCCTTAACATTTCACTCGCTTCCTTGATCAAGTCCCTTTGAAGACGAGTGAAATGGCACAGGTAGTTCAGCGAACGCATGGTAAATGTCGCTGAGGAGAACATCCGCTTCCCGTACCTATCCATGGACCTAGATTCCTTGTTAGGTGGATGGACAGGTACTGAAGGATCAGCCAGTTCCTTCTTTGTGGCAGCAGCTACCACCATAGCATCCACAGAAACTCCTTTTGTTAAAAATTGCTTGTCTGCTGGAGCTGTGATGAATTTAGAGGGTCTCCTGGGGGTGGGGTCCACTGAATCAGGAGCCGCCCATGCCTTCTTAGCAACCACGTGCATGAGGGGGTCGGAGGGGGGGGACACCCAGGAGGTGGAAGGACGAGAGCCAAACGCCTCAAGATACACAGATTCGTCCTCCGAAGGGTTGAGGGCTGGCCAATTTCCCCTCTGTTTCAGGATCTCCAGAATGTCTGCAAATGAGACATCTTCAGAAGGGGAACGGGGAACCCTCAGAATCATCCAAATCTGTGTCTGATGTGATAGACTCAGGTGAGTCAATGTGTTTCCTCTTACACTTCCTCTTCCGAGGGGGCTCTTCTGCCAAATCAGGAGAGGCCTCGGAAGAGGATGAAATCCCACAGGGGCTCCTGAGGAGCTGGCTCTCTGCGGTCCGGGATGAGGGAGTGAGTCGACTTACCCTGAGGCAGCATAGAGGAGGGGCGGACGGAGCCGACTGTGGAGTAGAGCCAGGCTCTAACACACTCCGCATGACCTCGAATGCACCCCTGTCAGGCAGAGCCAGAGGTCCCCGCTCAAGAGCTAAGAACCCCCTCGGCACCGACAGTGATGGCTCGAGGTCGATGTCGGAGCCGAACTCACCAGCGCCAAGCCCGAGAGGAGAGGGGGTCGGACAAGGGTCCGATGCCACTCACCCTCGGAGCCGACGAGGAAGTCCGGCGCCGAGATTCCTCCAAAGAAGAAAACGGAGCACGACGGAGCCAAAGACAATTGTATCGGCTCCGACGTAATCACAGTCTCGGTTCCGACGACCCGGCTCAACTCAAGAGAGTCGAAGGAGGAAAATGTTGGACCGGGGCAGGCATCGACTGATGAGTCGGGCTCTGAAGCATCTGGGCTAGTGCCTCGGACTTAAGTAGTCGACTCACTACCCTCTGAAGGTCATGATCCGACAGCCTCGATGACCTAGAGGAGTGAGACCTTTGGCTCCGTTCAGACAGCAGGGGAGATCCTGGAGCCGAATGAACGGAGCCAAGAGATGGTGACCTGGACCTCTTTCTAGTTGTCGGCTCCGAAGGTCTGGTCGGAGCCGACACGGAACTCAATAACCTCGCTCCGCCGAGCCGAGGGAGCCACAGAAACTGTGGACTGAGACTTATCGGCTCCAGCCGAGCCGATAAAGGCAAGGTTGAGCAACCTGAGGTCTCGGCTCAGAAGCCGGAGCCAAGACCTCGATGCCTTAGAGGGCTTCCCTGTTGAAACAGACAGGGAATCCTCTGGCTTCAGTAAGCCTCTAAGAATTAATTTATTTTTTCTTTCCTGCAGGACCCTGGGGCTGAAGCCATGGCACACAGCACAGGAGTCCTGCAGGTGCAAAGTCCCCAGACAATAGACACAAGAAGTGTGAGCGTCTGTCAGAGACATTTTCTGACAGCACGCATCACACTTCTTGAATCCGGAGACCTTTGCTTCTTTAGACATTTTTGACTGACAGGTGTACACAAACACGCACACAAACACACAAGTTATACCCTGTCAGGAAACACAATAAATTTAGTAGTAATACTAGTATTTAAAACTACAACAAACTAGAATAAACTACCAAAAAAAACACACACACTCCACTAGGGAAGGGAAGGCCTAAAGGCCCAATGGGAGAACCAAAGGTTCTTGGGGAAGGAAAAGGAAAATATTTAGGGTCGGTAATAAAGTTTTCTAACCTACACAAACTAAGTAAGAAAATTAACTTAAAAGGGGTTTTAAAGACTAATTTTACAAGAAAAATTAGCACTCACCAGGAACCGGTAGAAGCAACCAACCTCGAAGCTGTAGCGGCAAACGAGATCTGAGGTAACTCTTGCCTAGCATTGTGGGATATAAGGGGAGCCTCGAGCCGGTGGAACCAACTCTCAAGCTTTTAGAGTGGCCGAGTCGGAGCCGAGGTCGGCTCCGAACCCATCCAGCAAGAATGAAGGCGAGATAGACAACTTAACATCAGTTGTTTAACAGCAATCTTTCTAAACATATGTATGATAAAGTAACACTGCAGGATTCAACACCCAGATAGATGAGGCAGACTTCAATGTTCCATAAACAAACTTCTTTTATTAGAAAAATACAGACAAGCGCTTTCACGCACCAAAGTGCGCTTCTTCAGATCTTTACATTTAACTGCAGTTTATCAAGGATATATATACCCAGTCAATTTGAGCTAATTAATCAATTAGCATAGTTAATCAAGACCCAATCATTTAGAACACATTTTAAAACACATTTCGGAACCACTAAAATTGCGCTTATTAAACGCATGCAATGTTGTATATTAGGTTTACATTCAAACTGTATCAGATGAGATATACATATATAATATATAATATGCAAATTAAATTTAATTAATTATTCATTAACCCATTTTAGACGTATATGAAAATTATATATATGTATATAGAGTGTATATAAAAATATAATATATATAAAATTGTGTATATTTACAAATATATAAATATTCTTAAAATCTGTGAATATCATAGAAATTTATAGACTGTTCCATTAAAATGTCATGTTATTATAAAATACTATAAAATATTATAATAAAATATTTGTTTTATATGATATTTTGTTACTCTAGAATATGGAGAATTCTATATGTAATATAGGAAAGTGAAAATTCAAAATATATAAATATAAATATATAAATATATAAATGTTTATCTCATCAAACATAATACATAGTGAATGATGAACAATGAATGTATGAATAGATAAACAAATAAATATGAATAAATATATATGTGTATTGATGAGTACAAAAAGTACATATATGAATGCGAAATAGTTAAGGCATCATAATTAATAAAATAATATTACATTTCTATTTGTACATCCTACCATCTAATACAGGTTTAATACAAATGCTCTGATTTAAACCTGGGTGTAGGTGTGCTCCTAATCTTAAAATCCATGTCAATTCAATATTGGCTAGAATGTTCACATTGTTACCCCATCTTTTATTCAAACCTACTAACTGTAATACTTTAAATTTAAAACCATGTTCTCTAAACTCATTTACGTGCTTAGCCAAGGCATATGTATGTTATCGAAGTAATCCCTTATTTTCTGCTTAGCATTTTGTAACTGATCATCTTCTTGTTCTGTGAGATTCCCCCTATTATGAAATACTATAACATTTGTCAGGCTTCTAAATAATTCTTGTTACTTCTTAACTATAGCTCTCTTTCTTTTATTTCCACTATATTTTTAAACTCACCTTAATTTTATAATACTCCGTAGCTATATTTTCAGAAGAAATTTCTATCCTCTCGAATAGCTCCTGAATAATCTCCATTACCCATTCTTTCAATTTCTCTCTTTTCAACAGATAGGTGGGAAGGCACCAGTATCTCATTTTTATTTCATTACCCTCTGTTTTTATTTCAGTTATTATTGGTGCATGATCTGAAATAATTATTGGGTACACAACAAGACCTTCAATTAAATGCACATGTTCCTGTGAAATGTAAATTCTGATTACCCTAGCACAGTTTTTGTAGCTCAGGAAATATGCAAATTCACTCTGAACTATTACTGAATTCACATCTTCCATGCCAAATATTTTCATTAATTTCTTCTACCCTCCCTTTGTTATACTTTCCCCTCTGCGCCCCCCAAACACATCTCCACTGCTGCAAATTAAATTGCTGTCCCTACCTGTAAGAAATATTTCTTGCTGAAACTAATTATTTATTCAAGAATTTTCTTAAGCTCCATTATAGCAGTTTTAGGTGGCATATAAATGCATGCCAGTATAATCCTCATCTCGTAAGTAGCCCCTTAGCCACAGCGGATCATCTGTCCGTTCATGATTGGCAGTGGAGTTTTACAGTGTCAAGTTGCCAGCCCGGCGCCCAACCTTCCACAGAAGGCACACACACACACACACACACACACACACACACACACACACACACACACACACGCACAACTAGTGCCAATTTAGAGTGTCCAATCCACCTACTGCATGTCTCTGGGATGTGGGAGGAAACCGGAGCACCTGGAGGAAACCCACGTGACCACAGGAAGGACATGCAGACTCCGCACAGAAGGCACCCGGGCCGAGAATCGAACCGGTGAACCTCTTGCTGTGAGGCGGCAACGCTAACCGCTGCACCACCGTGGCCGCCCTTGCTAGAAAAAAAGCCTCATAATATTCAATATTCTTTTTCATTTACTTGCTGTCTCTTAAAAACTTGTTACTAAATCAATCTAAAGTCCTTAATCCAGTCACCCCCCCATGCAAGAACGAGAAAAAGCACAGTATTTTTCTTTTGTCAAACTCTTTATTTATTTATTTTTATTTAGTGCATTTGTTAACCAGGAAAGTCTACTGGGCCTAGGTGAGCCCATTTTCAGTAGAGTCCCCGGGAGAAAAGCTCCACCATAACATTAATAGTACATACAAAAAAGCAAAATATACAGTGTATATACAGTCTCAATGTATGGAAATAAATATTAAACACAATGGTACAAGTTATTTACAAACATTACACATCAGCATTGTGTACAATTTGATCACTGAGGATAGAGTTAGTCAGATAGGGTAGCAGTTTTGATTGTTACTTGTTGGAGTTTTGTAGGCATAAGCAGTTGAATTCAGCAAGTCAGAGAGATCTCCTAAGTAGTGATATTGTACAGGGATACAGTAGTGGATCAGGTGTTAGGAGGTACTGTTTTGGCATACGTACACTGCCAGAGAGAACAGAGGTGTGATCTGAGAGACTTCTTAAAGGGAGCAGAATGACTGATTGTTCTAATAGAAGGTGGGAGGGCATTCCATAATTTTGAGATGGTAAAAGAGTACAGCATTTGACCAGCTGCAAGGTTAGGTTTTTCATCTTTCAGCATCATTGTGTTTTTGGAACTTAGTGACCTGTTAGGGTGGTATTTAGTCAATAAGGAGGAGAGAGAGGCATGTTGAAGGCTTGTATATGAGTTTATGTGCAGTGGTTAACTGTGAATAAGTGAGATAATGTGGGAGTTCAAGCAAGTTTAGCTGTTGCAGAGATAAGCAGTGATGTGCTGCGTTTTTACAAATGGTTACAAATTGGGCAATCTTGTTGTAACATGAGTCCAGTTTGTTTTTCAGGGAGGACTGGATATTGGTGAGGATTGGGGCACCAAATAGTAGAGATGGTAGCAGGAAGGATTATGCTAGAGCTTTTTTGGCACTAATATTAAGGTAGTACTTGTGTCTATAGAGGGTACCTAATTTTTTGATGTGTTTTTTTGATGTTGCTATGGATATGGAGGTCAAATGTTAGATTTTCATCAATAATAACTCCTAGCAATTTGGTATTTGGAACAACTTCAATGAGAGTATCATTATGGGATTGGACAGAAGCATTATTCTTGTACAGAGCGGTAGTTTTTTGGGGGGGAATATTAGAAGTTTGGTTTTATTTGGATTTAGAGCAAGATGATTGTTTGACATCCAAGTTTTGGTTGACGTGAAAACATTTTGGGTAAGATATTGTAACTCATGTAACCATATGTACTATATGGTTGTAACTCAGATATATATTTAGCAGTACAGATGATTGTAGAATCATCTGCATATTGGATAACTGTGCCATGGGTAAGGGTGGTGTGGAAGTTGTTAATGAATATACTGAAAATAAGGGGACCTAGTATAGATCCTTGAGGTACACCTGTGATTAGGTTGAGAAAAGGTGAGAAGGAGTGTTGCCATTTGGTGGATTGTTGCCTATTGATGAGATAGTCTGAGAACCAGTTTAAGGTATGGGGTGAGAGACCTAAGTTGGTGAGTTATGTGAGCAGAAGGGGATATGAAACCGTGTTGAAAGCCTTACAGAGATCTACGAACAGTGAGCAGAGTATGTAACCGGCATTATGAACCCTGTTTACTCATCCATAAAGGATATGAGAGCAATACAGGTATAATGACCTGGCCTGAAGCCATGCTGTGTGGGGGAAAGTATATGGCTTTGGACAAGATAGTTAAGAAGTTGAGTGTGAATACATTTTTCTAATATTTTAGAGATGGGAGAGAGGATACCGATGGGTCGGAAATTAGAGAAATCAGGGTTGTTGCCACCTTTATAGTGTAGAAAAACAAATGCTTTCTTCCATATGTTTGGTATACTGGATTCCTGAATAGATTTATTGAGGAGTATGCTGATAGGACAGGTAATCGCGTTTGCAGATAGTTGTAGAAATTCAGCAGATAAATTGTCTGGTGCGTTAGTACAAGTTTTGAGTTTATGAAGTAGTTTATTTATATTGGAAGTTGGTACAGGTGAGAATGAAATTAGAGGAATAGTAGAGAAGTGTGAAGTGGGAGGTTCAGGTGGGCAGGGGTCTACAGGTGTGAAGGCAGTGGAGAGTTTAGCTATGGTGTCAATAAAATATGAACTGAAAAGCGAGGCCATCTCAGTGGGAGTTTTATCTGAATAACCTGGACGGAGTAACAAACTGATTGTGTTAGAAATTTTTTTGTTGGTCTTGAAGGCTTAGGAAATATTCTTTTTTATTTTTAATCACATCATTTTGCCTGGTTGCTTAATTGTTTATATTGAAAGAGGTTGTTAGGATTTTTATTTTTTGCCAGGTTTTCCAAGCTTTATCCCTAGCAAACATAATTTGCTTTGTGTGTTTGGCAAACCAGGTTGCCTGTTTAACTTTTATTCTTTTTAGGCAAGGTGAGGCTAAATTATTTAAATTCTAAGAAATGTTGAATTGAAGAATTCAACAGCCTAGTATCTCTGCTGTTGAGAATTGTGGGACAGGTTTTGTGTATTGAACTACAGTGAAGGTGTTTGGGTATATCCAGGTGACAACTCCCCATTTTTTATGTGGTTTATCTATTCTGAGGCAGCTGTAATTAGGGAGTAGGAATTCGACATCTTTGATATAAGGTTTTAACCATGTCTCAGTAATGGCAATGAAGTCTGGATTATTTTTGTCTAACCAGGCATGTAGGTGTGGTACTTTATTTCTAATGCTTTGGAGATTGATGGTGGTGACGTTTAGGGACTTAAAGGAGGTTGAGGGGTTATAACAGGCTGGAGGGGGACCAGGGTTTGGATGTATATCGCTTCATTGACTTGGGTTGAGATGGGTGGGGAGATTTACAGGTTGCAGTTTCTTTTTAATATTAAGGAGATTGTTTACAATTAATTTTATGTTGTGGTGGTTCTGATGGGAGGTGATTTTTAGTTTGATTTGTAAGATTACGTCTGTGGCATATAAAGTAGGCCCTACTGAGCAACAGCTGGGGAGAGATTGCATAAGTATGGTTGTTGTAGAAGTAGGTTTGTAAGGCATGTGGGCTGTGTGATGAGATGTTAGTTGTAGAAGGAGACAAGAGGTATAGAGAGAGCAGAAATAGAACAGCTTTGGAGGTGAGAGAATGTTATAGGGCTGTACGTTCTTATGTGTGTATGATGCTGTTTGTAGGACCAATAAGGTGAATGGCAGTGATGGTGTTATAAGTAGCTGTGGGTAGGACAGGTAGAGTTAGACAGATAGGATAATAGCAGTAAGTAAAAAAGGAATTACGTGAGGTGGGAGGAAGTAATATGAGGGCAGGTTAAATGAAGTGTAGAATAGCAGCATTTGGAGGTGTAGGGGCTAGAGTAATATAGTAAGTGAGAGGTGCACAGATAGTAGATGAGGTAGGAGGGGTAGGAAGTGGTGGGTGGAATAATGTAGGTTAGGATGATGTAGTATAGGGAGGTCTTTTAACCAGGCTTTTAATTTTTTTTACACTGCAGTGCCTACATTTCTTAAAAACTAACAAAAAGCAAAGCAAAAGCACCTATTCACAATCCCCATTACACTTACAAATAACTGAGAAAACTTTACTTTACAGCATGCACAAAAAACCATGCACCACAAAATAGTATTATTAAGAAAAAAATGTTTTCTTCACTTACAGTTAACTTTCTCCCCCCTCTTCCCATCCTCAAAGCATTTTTCCGAACATTAATGACATGAAGTAGGGCATATATGTTAAAGTCTCCACAAGTCCAACAAATTCTGAAAAAGTCCAATTTATTTCCAGATTTTCTTATCTGTCAGAGGTTACAAATATATTTATTGCACTGTAATCACATTTTAAGTTATTGGTTTTATTACTATTCATCTCCATCTTCCAAATCCTGTCTCTGCTTCATTTCCAAAGTACTCCTGATTCTTCTAGTCAACTGTTGTGCTTCCTTATCTCCAATATTTTCCATTAAAAGAGTGGAAAATGTTTCACAGGTACACTGTCTGTGGTCTTTATTACCAGAAAAACAAAAAGCATAATCTCCTTTTGTTTCATAGCTCGCTTTTTGTTGGACAAACTTTTGTATTTCCTCCTTACCATCTACTTCATCAAAAAATTATTTTGTCCCGCCAGGGAAGAATACCTTGACGACAAGCTGAGTACAGCAGTTTGAATCTCACCTGCATCTTGACAGTTCCTGAGTAGTGGAATTAATTTACTCCTCTTCTGCTTGGTGTACAATGAGTAAGCATTCTCCACAAATACTCTGCTGTCTCTCACTTTTAGGATTTTGTCCTTCTGCCACAGTTTTGTCACAATCAACTCATTCTGCTGGTAGAACTGCATCTTTACTATTAAAAGCCTAAGTTGCTTTCTCATAGCCAGGTTTAGTGCATACACACGATGTGTCCTTTCAACTAACAACTCCTTTGAATACCAGTTCAGTTGCTTACTTGTGCATTCATAAAATTAATGCAGTGTGTTCCTTCCAACTTCTCTGGTAAAGCTGAAAATCTCAGGTTTTCTCTACATGCTCTGTCCTCTAATTCGATTTTTTTTAAACATCTCTTCCTGAGCAGTCTTATATTCAGCCAGCCTTTTCTTCATTTCACCCTCTGATTTATGCAGCTTTATTATCTCATCTGAATATCTGTTTAAAGCTTCTCCCATTTTTACAGCCTTTTGTTATTTGTGTTGATATACTCCATCAGTATTTCATTTATTTTAAACAGGCATGTGTACAGTTGACTTATATCCTACTGTATATGTTACTGGAAGTCATGTCTGGAAGTTGCAATCCTTTTTGCTGAACAGCTGCAGAACTTTCCCCAGTCAGTGTTTCTTCCTCACCTTTTTGCAGCTGATTTTTTTTCCAAGTGCTCTGTATTTCTTTTTTCCTGGCATCCAGGCAGTACACTTCCTAGCCAGTTACTGAAATTCACCCACAAATACAAAAGTCTAAGGACCTTCTCTCTATTAAGTTTGCTTTCACAATGGGAGAGCTAGAGTTAAGCTGTTACTCAATGTACAGCTATCTTACAAGTCTCATTCTCAGTACCAGAAAGATTCTTGAATAAAATAAGTTCTCTACTTGCTCTGGGGGAACAAGTTCTATAACTCCTAGAGACAGCATTTGATCTAGACCAGGAAGAAACATGGAGATTTGTTAGGATAAATTCAGAGGACTCCACTGAAAAGGGACAGGAGAATCCCTTTGACAGTTATAAACTTTTTGAATGATTCTCATAACCTAAACATCTGACGTTATCTGCGTCAGAGGGAAATTAAGACCTAGGTTTTGGGAAAGCTTCACCTGACTGCCAGAGTGGGGAGAAGGAAAGCATGAAAGGGCATACATTCAGTATACTTAGGCTGACCTTGGTTTTGGGATAACCATCCCTTCTTTTTTGAACTTCCCTGTAATTGCTTTCTGAAATTTTGCATGCCTGTGTCTTGCTGGGATCATTTATCAGCTTTCCTATAAAAGGAACATGAACTGGAAGGAAAGTTCTATTACAGTTCAGTATGGAGGGTTGAAAAGTCTAGGTAATGCGAACAAAGATGGGCAAAATCTTCTCATCAGTGACTCAGTGGCAGCTGCTGTAGAAACAGAATCAGAAGTGCCATAAGAGCATATCACACAGTGATTGATTAACTGACACACAGAAAACATTAAATAATTCAGACATGTCACTCTCTGGAGAATCGGCAATTAACTTTCTCATATTAACAAAGGAAGCCAACAGAAATTTGGACTATGAGCCTCACATTTAAGTGTTAAGGTGGAAGTACAAACTTTCTTCCCAAAAGCTATCAAAGAATTTCCACACTGTTGTCAGACGGACTAGGTTTAGATACAATAAAGTTTTGGTTGAAGATATCTTTCAGAGAAATCACTGCAGGGTATGATCTAGGGTTTGAAAAAAATAAATGTGTGGGACTGGGGAACCTTATATAATTTATCAGACTTTTTCGGGACAGGTGTCTGAGTGTCAAGCAAACTTCTGGCTGCAAGGCAAGCATCCTCCAAGACTAGTAAGGAAAATCTACCTGTAGCAAGTCATCCCTGTCTAGGAACTGGCACCAGTATCCAAAACTATACCAAATTACTATACGAACATTTATATAGATGCATGGACTCAGGAATACCTGACAGGACTAATGATCCTCCGCAAGGAAGAGTGAACCTGTCTGGTGGATATCTGCAATAAATAAACTCTATAACAAAAGGAAAAAATTGCTGTCCAGGACCAAGAAGGAGCAGGTGCCCAACTGGAAGCAATCTCTCCTTAGCCTAAACAAGCAAATAAGAGCACTAGTGAAGTCCTCCAAAGCAAACCTCAAGTCCTAATTGGCCACATCTACTAGAGACAATTGTAAGGCCTTCTTCACATATGTCCCTAATCTCAAAGGTAGCCCCAGATCTGTTCAGAACTGGTGGTCAAGGATACTACATATACAAATGCCGTAGATACAACAAACTTGCTGGCTGACAGATTCAACGAAAATGTCACCCCTCTGTCCCCCCATCAGTAAATCAGGACATTCCCAGTACTTGCCCCCTTCCCCTTATATCTAGGGATCAGGTCATCATTGCTCTCTCAAAGGCATAAATACAACCTCCACTGGATCTGAGAACATCCCAGGGTGCATTCTACATGAACTCAGACAGGAATTTGCAAAACCATTGGGCACCCTATTCAACCTGAGTACTGGCTTTGACCCAGCTGAGTGGAAGAGCCACTGTCACCCCTTTACACAAAGGTGGAGCGTCCACCGATCCAGGAAATTAAAGACCCATCATCCTAACTAGCCTGATCTGCAAGGCCATGGAACGGATTATCATGGACCTCATTAACAAAGACATTGGCAACCTCCCAACACTCGATCTCACACAGTTTGGCTTCGGGAGGTCATGTCTGTTAAATTTGGTTGACTTTTTTGAGGCAGTCACCAAAGCCATGGACGAGGGGAAGACAGTGCACACCACCTACCTTGACCTGGCCAAAGCCTTCAACACTATTCCCCACTCGGGCATAATAAGCTCTCTCAACTAGGCAACAATCTGTATGTTTCCAGATGAGTAGCTAACTGGCTTACTGATAGAACCCACCTAGTCAAAATAGGGGAATCCACCTCAAGCAGTAGACCTGTATCGAGTGACATACCCCAGGGTTCTGTCTTGGGGCCTCTGTTATTTGGGATATACTTTTCTGAGGTGCAGGCCAAAACCAGTGGGCTATGGCTTACCAAGTCTGCATCAATTCCCCTAGTGACATGGACAACCTCCAAGAGGGTCACACCCAAACAAATTACTGGTGCCAGAAACATGGCCTCAAGCTGAACACAAAAAAATGCATCATCATCCCCTTTGGGGAGAGTGACGTCCCCACAAATAATCAAATTAATAACAATGCCCTAAGCACACAGTCAGCCATTAGGGATTTAGGCACCCAGACTGATAGCAACCTGAAATTTGACCACCATGTTGCTTCCACTGTATGGAAAGCTTTCTACATGGCCCACCTCATAAGTAAGGGTATCTCATCCAGGGACAAGGAGGTCATAAATATCCTTGTATTCTTCCCTTATAAGGCCCATTATTGAGTACAACGCCCCACTTGGCATGTACCTCGTAAAGCACATGCAGCAGCTGGAGAGATCACAGACGTTCCTCACCAGGAGAATCGAGGGCCTCAAAAATCTACCATACACAGACAGGCTAAAAGCCCTATCCCTCTACTCTGTTTCATACAGACTCCTCAGAGGTGACCTCTGTCTGGCATACAAAGCAATCTCAGACCCCGCCTTGATGGGACTGCTGCATATCCCCAAGTCAAGCTCCACTCACGTAACCCACACACGCAGCCTCAACCTGGTCTGTAACATCAATAGGACTTGTTGGTGGGACAAATTTGTGTCCCAGAAACTCCCCCATCTATGGAATAGACTCCCTCTCCACGTCAAGCAGAGTACCTCTTTACTCCTTTTTAAGTGCAACCTGGGTAACTGGATGGGAAATAGAAAATACATCCCTGGGATGCCACCTGTGTCCCTCCTGGAGAGGAGCATCGGGTGCTGACTTGTCTATACACGGGCTAAACTCTTGGCTAGACTTATAAGGGCCTCAGGGCCAATAGTCTAGTAACTTCCTATGATAATATCGTTGCTGGGACTCTAGTATCTCTTTTTGTTCTCCCTGAAATAATTCCTTCATTCACGCAGCAGTTTCAGAAAAAGGCAACTCTCCAGGTGGGGAATCTACAGAAAAGCTTTCCTAAGAATCAGATTCCCCATTATGTAGAGTAGGAAGTTGAGAAATGCAATTTAAGTCCAATTCTTGCCTCTCAGAATCTTTTTCTTTTTTAATGAAAGGAAGACTCAGAAAATAAAGACTGAACGGGTTTAAATAAACTTTTAGTAAAACATGGGCAATCCTCCTATCCTAGCTTGGCAACAGAGAAACAGGAGAAGAAAAATGTTTAATTTTATTTTTTACTTTTCCTGTTTGCTTTTACCTGAGAATCCCATCGCAAAAAGAGTGGCCTGAAGAACAGCTGTTTCTGATCCTCAGAGTGGCTTTGCAAAGTAACAATGCCCGATCTCTCTGGCAATACTGACAACAATGGTTCTCCCTTGCCCATAGAGGACAGCTGAACAGCAGCACAGGAACGGCCTGCCACTTGGTCCTTAGCAGCTGAGGAGCATTACCAGAGGGAACAGTCTGATGAATCCAATACAGCTACAGTAAAGTCACTAATTGTTGACTGAGGTGAAGAAGAAGCTGGGATAAAGACCGAAGCCTCTCATGCAACCTTTCTCTTCTTGTGGATTGGGGAGAGATTAACCAAAGAGCTGGGACACAGATCCATGTCTCTACTGAAACAAACTCTCTGACAAGTGGATAGCACAGCCTTGGTAAATCAGTCTTACCTGCTGAGTAAGAATTAAATTTTGTGATAAAAATTATAGAGGCAACCAGCAAAAACTAGCTTCAACTCCTAGTAACAAATTGTGAATGAAAAGTTAAAATTTTCCTCAGAACAATGGTAAAATTGGCAGGTATTCCCCAATGGGATACTTATTTGCCTAACACTTAAGAAGAACTAGCCAATGGTTGATCACTCAAAGCTCGCAGAAGAGAGCGCTCTTCAACAGTAAGAAAAGTTCTGAGACTTTTGTGCCCTACCTTCTGACTTTCTACATCTCTTCTTGAGCTGTATAGTGGTAAAGGCACCCAAAAGGTGCCCTAAAGCTTTGAAAGCTAGCCAAACAGCCAGTCTTTAGCAGGAGAAATCCCATATATCTTATGCTACTGCAACTGTGATCTAATGATGAACATCTCATATATGGTCTTTCAGAATTATCATTTTATTAATATAAACGAACAGCATGCCTGTTGATTTTTCATTCATTATAACAAGGTAAAAGCCTGTATTATACTCAATGCATTCCCCTACCCTAACCCTAATTCCAAGCAACCCCCACTAAAACTATATTTATACTTTGCTAAGCCCACCCAGTCCATACCTAGAACTAATCACACATGACAACTACCCTATTTGGTCTTCCCTCTTATACATAGAGACATTATATCACGTCACCATTTTTAGTCTTTCTCTCCTCACTGAAAATTTCTAGCCCCACAACTCATATTAAAACAGCAAAACCTTAATTCGTTCTATTGATCATCTCTTATTAAATTCTTCAAACCTACTTTTTCTTTACTATAGCTACATTATGATGTCACTTCACTTACTATCTCTACTTCCACTATCTATTCTTGTCCATGCCACATTTTATCACACTGTAATGTTATCCAACCTCACTGCCATCTCCAGAACACTATACCATACATAATCCCTCTCGCCTTTTGCTATAACATCCTGCCTATAATCTATCACATTGTATACGTTCTTTAATTAGAAATGTACGAAAGAACAACCCACACTACACACAGACAATTTAAATGTGAAAAGTAAATATAAAAAACTATTCCATTACACACACCTCTCATCCAAGCTTGCTCTAGACTACGATATACATCCTAATCCTGGACTCACTCTACACATTTTCGACTATACCACCTCAGCTGCACCTACCAAGGTAACAGTCTACTCCTGATGAACTTAAATCTTCAGATCAGCTACAATGAACTATCTCACTTGCAGGTCTACATAGCCTCAAATACCCCAACATACTAATAGCCACAGAAAACTGACTAAAGCCAAGTACTAATGACCAGGAACTTTTCACCCCAGGCTCCATCATCATTAGAAATAACAGACAACATAACATACACAAGCTGGTGGCATGGCTTTCATATACAAAAACAGCCTAGAAATCAGTTTCTACCCTCTCACCCACCCCAGCTGTCCTAATGCAGAAATAATTCTCTCTCTCTCTCCTGCAACTCAACAAACACAAGATCATATGCATCACAGCAATCTATATCCCTCTTGGAAAAACATCCCACTAATAGAAGAAATCCTGTACTGGATTTCTCATAATATCAACAAGGAAACCATCATCTTAGGTGACATTAATATAGAAAACTTACTTATCTCTGACTCTCCCACTCTTCCCATCAATCTCTTTGGTTTTACCCAAATTATCACTATTGCTACTTGAATACACAAATGTGGTAACAGATCCTCAGAATTACCCCTAACAAAGTTAGCACTGCTGGCTCCCTGCCTGACATCATCAGTGACCGTCTACCAACTTTTCTTATGAGACAATCTAATCAAACACATAACCAAATAGTCTACAATAATGGGTGTACACTCTCCTCCTTCAGTAATGACACCTGCATTAACTACCTCAACAAATACAACTGGGATTTTCTAAAATACTTACTACTAGATGACACTGTAGCTTACTTTTAACACCACATTACTTAACATACTAAACAAATTAACTCCCATCTGATCCAAACAAATCAAATCCAGCCCTGGCCTATGTCTCACAAGAGAAACCAGGCAACTTATGCTAAATAGACAAAGCTTAGACAGCATAGTTTACTGACAAAACATCACAAAAATGGCAATATTTTACACAACTTAAGAACCTTTCTAAACTAAAAATCAGATCAGACAAACACATTTCCAAGCTCCAAGACAACCACCAACAGAACCTTAAAGCTTTTCTGGAACACAATCAAAACACTACTACACCGAGGCCAAACTGCCACTCCTTCAACCAACTTCCACCAACAACTCAGACTCTATAGCTACCAAATTCAATATGTAGTTCATTCACTCTATCCTCTCTCTACTCAACAACAAACCACCCTCCAGCCTCACTTTCCCAAACAGTACTAATCGCCACCAAAATCTTTTCTCCCTCTAACCAGTATCTAACTCTTCTGTTAAAAAACACCTCCTACAACTAAAACATTCCACCCCAGCTGCTGACAACCTACCACCAAAATATCTCAAAATCACTGCAAATGCTATCTCATACCATCTATCTATACTCGTATACCAATCAATTACAGAAAACTACATTCCCTCCCTCTGGAAAAAAATCCCAGATCATACCTCAGCATAAAGGGGGAACATTCACCAACTTTTCCAATTAAAGATCTATAGCCATTCTACCTCCACTCTCCATAATACTAGAAAAGTACATCTATTCCCAAATCTTCTCCTACCTTCACAATAACAGTCTCCTCTCCAACAATTAACTCGGTTTCTGACCTCACAACAGCACCACTACTGCTCCACTCAGTTTTACCAAAACCATAACTCTCTACCTAGTAGTCTCTAAACCTAAGCACTCAAAAAGCATCCTACAGCCCAGACCTAATAGCAAGCACTAATATACCCTGACACTTGACTGCCCAGCAGGGCAAGGCTCTTTATTCACCCCTCACCAACCAAGTGACTAAGCAGCTCACCCTACTATTCAGGCATGACCAAAGAGCAATTTCAGGTGTACTCTCCAGTCCAGCTGGTGAATCTGGGTATCCTGAGGCAATGTCACAACTGCCTCATGTACACAGACAACCCTCTCCTCCTACCACAAAACACTAACATATGTGAGAGATGCAATTATACAGCCAAACTGAAGGCTAAGCTGTCTCCACCCAAGACTGAAATAGACAGTCAAGAGGAGAAGGTTAACACTTGCCCCACACCTCCAGCCAAACACAGACCTACTAAACCAGCACTGGCAAAAAATACACATAAATACACAAAATTATACTCAGAGGCTCTAAATAAAAACCTGCAAAAGCATCAGAGACCTCCAAAGCAGCCACCAAAGCAACCTACACCTCCCATCACAAACCAGACAACACATAAAACACAAAATCAGTGTGCCGCACAATCACAGCCCTTAAGGCGAAATAACATACCTAACACACTAGCAATAGGTGATTCTATAGTCAGGCACACTGATGTCCCATTCACTAGGCTGGACAAGCAGAAGGTTACTGTTAGCTGCCTGTCGGGAGCCAGAATCCGCCACATAACACAAGCAGTCAGGTCACTCCAGAACAAGTACAAATATGACTCTGTCATTGTTCATGTTGGTGTGAATGACCAGAGACGTACCTCCCTGCACTACATGAAAAGAAACATGGAAGAGCTCTCTGATCATGTAGCCCAGGCTAGTATGACCCTGACCCTGAGTAGCATTCTGCCCTCACCAAGAATGATACCTCAGTATAAAGAAAAAATGATCAATTTCAACAATTGACTAAGCTTCTGGTATCACTCAAAGGGGATCCAGTGTCTGTCAGCCTGGGACGACATGTTCGACAAGCATCGCTGCTTCGCAAGAGACGGCTTGCACCTGTCACCCCTAGGCTTTCGAATACTGGCCAAGGCTCTTGCTGTCCCCATAGTGCCTTTTTTAGGCAAGGCTCAAAAGTCAAACCCACCTCCGTAAACAGCACAATTAACAAAAAACTGAGGGTTATGCTACTCAACGCCAGGAGTTTAAATCTCAAAATGCACTTGCTCGAAGCACTCCTCAGTATGGAGAATGTCTGTGCAGTAACTGAAACCTGGTTCAAGGCTCCAGAGAGCACCCCAGCACTACCGGGCTACAACTCATACCACACGTTTCGGCGGCAGAACACGGACCGATACACAAAAGGAGAGGGGTGTATCCATATTCATCAAGGATAACTACACCTCCAGGTTAGTGGCACAGCATGATACCTCTGAGATCATCCATGTGCAACTAACATCAGGCAAATCTGCAATGCAAATTGTGGCCTGCTACAGATCCCTCCATGACCCAGGACCACCACTCCACCTTTCTGGAGACACTGGAAAACATGAAGGTCCTACTGAACACCCTGATACTGGGCGATTTCAATTACCCTACCATTAACTGGGAAAACTACTTAAGTACAAACTCCCAGGCCCAGCACTTCCTGGAATTCATCAACTCAAATGCCCTGGATGAGCTGGTAAACTCCCCTACCAGAGGTGAAAACATATTGGACCTGGTCATCACCAACATGGGCGACAGGTGTTCCACACTACCCATCACTGGTTAGATCAGACCATAAACTAATCACTCTGGATGTCCCCATCCCAACACCACCCCCAACTAAGGAAACCACAGTAAAAAAACTTTTCTAAAGCAAACTTCACCTTACTTAAGATGGAGGCAAGTTTCACAGCCGCCACGCTAAAGGATAACGCTGCCCAAGATGCAGAAACCTTTACAAATGCACTCTATGAGTACCTACAAGGATGCCTGGATCATGCCATACCTAGCAAAACCAAGACTCACTCCTCTAAGAGAAGGAAACCAGAAATTTGACCACCATGTTGCTTCCACTGTATGGAAAGCTTTCTACATGGCCCACCTCATAAGTAAGGGTATCTCATCAAGGGACAAGGAGGTCATAATATCCTTGTATTCTTCCCTTATAAGGCCCATTATTGAGTACAACGCCCCACTTGGCATGTACCTCGCAAAGCACATGCAGCAGCTGGAGAGACCACAGAAGTTCCTCACCAGGAGGATCGAGGGCCTCAAAAATCTACCATACACAGATAGGCTAAAAGCCCTATCCCTCTACTCTGTTTCATACAGACTTCTCAGAGGTGACCTCTGTTTGGCATACAAAGCAATCTCAGACCCCACCTTGATGGGACTGCTGCATATCCACAAGTCAAGCTCCACTCACGTAACCCACACACGCGGCCTCAACCTGGTCTGTAACCAACAGGACTTGTTGGTGGGACAAATTTGTGTCACAGAGACTCCCCCATCTATGGAATAGACTCCTTCTCCACATCAAGCAGAGTACCTCTTTACTCCTTTTTAAGCGCAACCTGGATAACTGGATGGGAAATGGAAAATACATCCCTGGGATGCCACCTGTGTCCCTCCTGGACAGGAGCATCGGGTGCTGACTTGTCTATATATGTACTAAACTCTTGGCTAGACTTATAAGGGCCTCAGGGCCAATAGTCTAGTAACTTTCTATGATAATATCGTTGCTGGGACTCTAGTATCTCTTTTTGTTCTCCCTGAAATAATTTCTTCATTCTCGCAGCAGTTTAAGAAAAAGGCAACTCTCCAGGTGGGGAATCTACAGAAAAGCTTTCCTAAGAATTAGATTCCCCATTATGTAGAGTAAGAAGTTGAGAAATGCAATGTAAGTCCAATTCTTGCCTCTCAGAATCTTTTTCTTTTTTAATGAAAGGAAGACTCAGAAAATAAAGACTGAATGGGTTTAAATAAACTTTTAGTAAAACATGGGCAATCCTCCTATCCTAGCTTGGCAACAGAGAAACAGGAGAAGAAAAATGTTTAATTTTATTTTTTACTTTTCCTGTTTGCTTTTTCCTGAGAATCCCATCACAAAAAGAGTGGCCTGAAGAACAGTTGCTTCCGATCCTCAGAGTGGCTTTGCAAAGTAACAATGCCCGATCTCTCTGGCAATACTGACAACAATACTGACCCCTGCCACAAACAGGCTATACAATAGGAGGAGGAAACTAGTTCAGAAAAAAAGCAAATCCCAAGAAGGAAAGACATCCCTGATCAGTATCAGTAAGAAACTAAGGTCCCTCATAAAATCATCCAAGGCTAACTTCAAAAGAAAAATAGCCAAGGATTCAAAAGATAACCACAAAGCTATGTTAAGAATCTAAGTGTTAACTCGCAGATATGCACTGAACTACTGCAAAACAGCACAAAATATTCTGAACCTACTGATATTGCCAACATCCTGGCAGATAGATTCAGTGCAAACTTCACCCCCCTCTCACCCCCAAAACGGCCCAAAACAATACCGGAAAAGTGTAGTGTCCCGGAAATCACAGACGCACAGGTGAAAACAGCCCTTTCAAAAGCAAAAAATACAGCATCAATGGGGCCAGATGGTGTCCCAGGCTGCGTCTTGCACGAACTACAGAACGAACTAACCCCACACCTAAACACGCTGTTCAGCCTCAGCCTCTCCACAGGCTACATACCCATAGAATGGTGCACAGCAATGGTTATTCCACTCCACAAAGGAGGGACCACAACTGACCCTGGTAACTATCGTCCCATACGCCTGGCTAGCCTGGTCTGCAAGACTATGAAGTGCATCATCATGGAACTCATTAGCAAAGACATTGGGAACCTCCAAATACTTGACCCGACCCAGTTTGACATTGTTAAGGACAGATCATGCCTACTAAACCTGGGTGACTTCTTCGAGACAGTCACCAAGGCCACAGACGACGGAAAGGTTATTCACACAGCCTACCTTGACCTCGCCAAGGTTTTCAACACCATTCCCCACTCGGGTATTAAAAAAAACTCACCAGCCTGAACATAAACCCCTACGTCATGAGATGGGTTGCCAACTGGCTTACAGACAGAACTCACACGGAAAGAATAGTGGGCTCCAGGTCCGACTCGTCACAAGTGGGCTTGGTCCTGGGACGCCTACTGTTTGGCATATACTTCTCAGAAGTACAGGCAAACACAGGAGGACTATGGCTAACCAAGTTCACTGATGACTGCAAACTGGGAGCCATAATTGACTCTCCGGCTGACACGGACATCCTCCAAAAGGGCCTTACTGATTCGGACACCTGGTGTCAAAGTCATGGCCTCAAGCTAAATGCCTAGATGCCACACCTTTGTTTATAAGTTGTACAACATAGAATAATTTCCTCACTACTGTAGAAACGTGATGGTCAAAGGCTAGATTACTGTCTGTGTGTGTCCCCAAGTCCCTGACTACTGGGTCAGCTATTAGGGTTGTGTTCTCAATAAAGCAGTCACTCGGGTGGATGACTTCACAAAGGATACTATTATGCATTTCTTGGCATTTAGTTTTAGTCCATGGCTCTGACACCAATTATTTGTCTGTGTCAGCCCTTCCTGGAGACCCATTGTGATGATGGGGGATTCTAGACAATTCTTAATTTGAAATTATTTACAAATTTAGTCTGCCAGAGGCCACTGACATTGACTCAGTATAGGTGGCTCCATTAACAATGTTCTCAGGGTTTACAGCGGCTTGAAATTGTACCAGGCTATCACCTAATAGGAGGACGTTCTCCTTAGAGTAGTTCCTGAATATTTCAGGGTTAGCTGGGGTTCCAGGTTTTATTTTTCCTTCAAAGAAGACTACTTTGTGGTCTGACCTTACCAAAGAAGATGTTACACTAGTGGGTGTGCAGCACTCTACCATATTAGTGAAGACCAGACCCACCATGTTGTGTTGGATACACACTGGTAGGTGTATTGAAAATCTGGTACAGGGAGTTTTTGTTTGCAAAATCCAGGAATCTCTGTGCCTGTACATTTGGTGCCATATATGATTCTCAGTTAACTGTGTGGTAATTAAAGTTCATAGGTTGGTACTAGGCTATCGGCCCTAGGGCCTATACAAGCCTAGCCATAACAATTCCCTGGCTATTTCTTCCCACAGTATTTACTTCTCTGCACATGGATATGGTATTTGACTGGATGGTGAGTGTTTCCAATACATTTAAATACATGTTATAGGTTTCCTGGGCCATACAGGGGACTTATAGTTTACAAAGAAGTGGCATGGGATTTTGCCTATGGTGATTTGAATGTGGAAAAGCTCAAAGTGCATTGTCTTGTTTAAACAGCCTTGAAGTATATTTAATTTTGATGTAAATAGAGACACCTCCACCTTTAGGCCCTGTCTGTGTAGCAGCTGGTTTAAATTTGTGGAAGATACTATAGCCTTGCACTGCCGGTGTGCTCTCCGCAGCTCTAAATTATGTATCAGTGACCACAAAGATGTCAGTGTTCTCTAGGGTGAATAGAACTTGTAGGGAGTGGAGTTTTTTGTTTAGAATCCTCGCACTGAGCCAATGTAATTACTTTAGTGCTAGGCAGTGATGTGAATGGTTTCATAAAAGATTTGGTGTAACAACAAAAAACTTCTGACTTATGTTTAGTGTATAACCACATAAGAGTATAAGGTTGACATTTATTAGACCCATTAATAACAACCTCACCAATTATTTTGATTAGTTTTCCTAGGAAATAAACTCTATCCAAAAATAAATTTTTAATATGTTCACCTCCTATACAAAAACTCTATCAATTTGTAATCAACTAAGACTAATAAATTGCCCTATTATAGCATTCCATTTCATAAAAGCAGGATGCATACTACTATAATGAAGATAATTAACATTTTGCTTCCAAATTATATTACTATATTTAACAATATTACTTTTAAATAATAAAAAAAATGCTGTTTTTTACCCAGATCTCTTCTACTGAAACAAACTCTTTCACTACCTCCTCTATGAATTCTATAGCAAAATCTCACCTTCTCCCTTCAATTCTCTATGCAGCACCCATCCTGACTAATCTTTCCTCCACCTCAAAAAAATAAATGAGAGGTTTGCCACAATAAAACAACTAAGTTTGCATCCAATTTATCAAACCATTCAAACCACTGCCTAGCAGTGAAGTACTTATACTGACTCAAACTACCATACCTATTCTCAGCTGCTTACTGCCCAGAAAATAATACATAAAAGTGACAACTGTCTGTCAATACAAACCATCTTCAAACTATACTACTCTCTTAGGAATCTTACCTCACAGTGCAAATATCTCCTGATCAGGACCAAGGTTTGTAATAGTGCAGGTGACTCTCTTTACTCAATCTATGCTGCTAAGCACTGGAACTCCATCACAGCTATCCTAAAACAAGACAAAATTACCACACATTTCAAGCACAACCTAAACCACCACCTAATTTCTTCATGGCTATGCTCATGCTCCCATACTGACTGAACCCAGCTATCTTTCTTTCTGTTTCTCTTCTATTACAAATCTCTGTCAATCATCCTGACTCTCTCACCTTTCCTATCCATTTACTTTTTCCTCTTTCTTTCTTTTACCCCCAGCTACTACTGTTCCTCCAACTAACCTGTATCCTTAATCCTCTCTTACTAATACCCCTCCTTACCTACCTACTGTTATATCAACTTTTCCACTATTAGAACTTTTCTAATTATATTTTTCTTGATTATTGCTGATTATAACCTTCCACCTCCTCCTCTGTTTTCTTTTCTGCTCTAGTGAAATCCAGTCTCATTTATGTCAGTATACATACTGAACACATGTGCATTATTATTGCTCGTGTATCTCCAGCTATTTCATGTTAAAATGTCTTTGACTTATGATAATGCAACTTCTAAAGTAAATGAATAAATGCGTTTACTATTTATGTATCAATATTACTTACATAGTAATACTCAGAATGTTTATTTTTTACTGTTGTTCATTGTAAAAATGTATTTTATGTGGAGCTATACCCCTTCCCCCAGGACTGCTGCTGAAAATGAGACTTGTACCCAGTCACACTTTACCAGTAAACAAATATTCTCTAAAGATCAGTCCCTACAAGCTTTTACATATTCTTTATATGACATGAGCGGATGTTGCATTGCCACTGCATTTAAAAGCACATTATATGTAGTTCATAAATAAATATCCAAGTATATTGTTGACAAAGATTATCTCAGTGATACAACCCAGACCTACGTGGCTACCAGCGTACCAAACTGCCTGTATTCAACTTCTTTAAAGTCTACATACAATACTTCCCTTCAGGATGGTGAATACAATACAATATATGGTCAAAATATATTTTATTTATTTAACATTTGTTTACTGGGTAGTGGTTGGTCCCAGGACCCTTTTCAGTCATTACTGGTGCCATGTAAGCAGAAACAAATACAGAAAGAAGAGAGACGTTACAACAAAAAGTAAAATATTCCATGAACAGTGAATGTAGAAAATATATAACAGACAACTTGCAAGAAACCTTTAGAAGCACTGACACTGTTAAACATGTTACATAATATGATACAAATAATTATGAGAGAAAATAGCTAAGCAACATATTGAAGACAGTGCAATGCATCAAAGGCTAGGAATATTAAAATCAATCAATATTAGAATATTCACAAAACCAAACGAAACCAAAAAGTAAACAAAAAAGCTCAAGCCTTCACAAACAGGTGCTACATTTATTATTCAAACTGCAAGTAAGCGCTTTTGTTCCAAAAAGCATTTACAAGGAACTTCATCAGACAATTACAAAATAATGACTGCCTGGTTAAATACTTTTAAAGCATGACATCACTTCCTGACTCATATTTAAAAACACAGAGCCTTACTTACACAGAAAAAGATGTGATTTAAAAACAAATACATTAAGAAAAAGTGAAACATGTAAATGTGCATGAATAGTTAAACATGAACCCTGACATTAAAAACTATGAAGTATTTTAAAAAACAAACACAAAAAAATGTGTATTCATACTATTTACATACATATGAAATTCTCACTAAAAATGAACTACTATAAATAATTATGTTAGTCTGTTAAAAACACTTATCACTAGTATAAGTCACACTGTCCCTGATTTTGCCTCATATTTTGCCTATCCCTTGTGAAGTTTTTTGACTTTCTTGTAAATCACTGAGGATTACAGCCCGTCAGTGATGCCAGACAGAGTTACATACATCTCATTAAGAAAACACATGCTGATACAACACTTTTTGTTCTAATAACTTATAAAGTAAATTAGAATAATATTTAAGAATTAACTCTTTATTTTGGGCTTCATCCCTTATTCTTGAGCAGAGAAGCTGACAATAAAAGGAATAGCCACAACTTTTCTAGTTTATGCAGGACAAGTTAGCTACACACCGACTTTAAAGATGATTCCATCTCACTTTATGTATGTACATGTGCCAAGGCAAAGTCAAGATGATGATCAAAATGGGAGGTTCTCAGTATACCCGCCACAATCAGGCCAGTTCTGTAATACAGCCAGTCCTCAAATAGAAGACAGGCTATTGTGCAAGACCTGTACATTATGGAAACAGCATAACAAAAGTAGCCACCAGCCAGCTTTTTCAACAGTTCAGCTGACAGCAAATGTCACAATTTCTAACAACAGATCTACATAGTAATGCAGCACTGCACAGCACAAAACAAAGACAATTTAAATAAACTTGCCACCTATTCATCAAAGCAGACAAAGCACATCCAAAAAGATAAAGCAAAAACACATTCACAATATGGAGAAAGCAGAAATAAACCAAACACAGTTAACTATATGACAGCTGGTCAAACAACCAAATAAGATGCACGGCATGGCTTGATAACAACATATACACTGTCCCAAATGTTTTGGTTACAGCACTGAAGGATTCTGTTAAGCTTCCACATGGAGCATATAAATATTATTTATGAAAGGTTCTTAATGTTTTGAAACTCACTATAAAGTGTCAAGTTAACTTACCCAGGTTTTATCCTGAAGAAATATGCAACATCTTAGTTAAAAATAGCCGCCACCAATTTTTTTTTTTATTTGACCAATCCTCTAGCCTCTTCAAACTGTGTGTTTTACCACATCAGGTAGATGACTCAATAACATGGTGGTGGTGGAAATCTGACCATATAAGTAGTTTAAATTACAGTCTTTTTTTCTAAAGGTGAGTATTATTTTATCTATAGTATTACTGCTATAAGAAGGTAAATATTACTCCATCAGTGTTGCATACTGCCATAGCATACAACACTGGAATTTGTGACAGAAGCCATGTTAGACTTTAATGGAACTCCAAGTATAAATGGGACCCCTGTTTGGAAATCATTGCCATACACTCTTCTGAGTAATGATCCATAAGCTACTTACACAGTAGCTGCTGGTGATATTAAAGTAAGGGGGAATGCAGGAAGTAACCAAATGATTAGGCTACATTACAGCAGGTCAATGACCACTACCAGTGATCAAACAACAGATGGGGGTCAGTCACTTTCATCCACAGACCGCCTCATTGACCACCGATTCTACCAACTTTATTAACTGTATACATCCCAGATGTCTAACTGTTAACAGAGTCAGCCCTGAGTGAAGTGTAGCCTTAGACAAAAGATTCCATGGGATCTCACTGTTCAAATTGATTCCCACTGCACTTCCAGTGCCCATCCCCACTCGTCCAATCATGACCCTTGATGAAGTACTTCTTTGTTTATCACACTTTGTTTTTCATTTTAGATTTTCCTTTCATCCTTTGAACAAACTTTTCAAGACTCCACTTTGAGTATGAAGGAAGTAAATACATTAAATCAGATGTCTGAGAACTTCACGTCATAGGTTTCTAAATGTTCTGAGGGAATCTTAAAGCTTTTTTCTGGCCTTTTGATCCAATGACAATCTACATCAAATGTGAATAAGGAAAGAAACTCATTTTTTCTTCCATGGAAAATAAGTTGTTTAAAGCTTAATGTTTATAGCTCACAAAATAGTTCCCAATAAATTCAAAAGACAAATGCTTGCAAAGATATACAAGTCATATAGAAGGCTGCCTGCCTCCCTACCCCTCTAACAACAAAAAGATAGTTACCTTCTGTGTAACACCTCTTCTGCTAGACTGGGATGATGGTACAAGCATACATGGCCAACAAGTATACATTATTAACCTGATGGCGTGGTCAAAAAAAAAAACAGCCCACCTGGATAAAATCCACACAAAGATAGGGACTGACAGGGATTTCATGCAGATTCCACACAGAAGGAATCATAGCCAAAAACACAAGCACAGAACCAAGAACTGTGATACGGCAAAGCAACTTGTTCAGTCACTGTGCCAACTATTAGTTGCTATACACTCACCCTGCCCAGACCTCCACAGACAGATACTTATTGTATACAATGACAATGTCTGTGATAAAGATAAAAATTATGACCAACTTGCTGCTTCCGAACATGAAGTCATTTTCATTACAGCCTTCATAACCATTAATTACAGCTTTTTGCATACCTCAGATGTCTCACTGTGTTAAAATGGACACTTTTAGGTATTCCAGCTAGCTTTACACAAATACACATTAGCTGTGCAAAGCCAGAACAATGACCGCTTAACTTGAGCAAATTACAGAAGGATCAGTTACTTATATGTGCCAATAACATCCATACCCAGTAGTTATAGGCTTTTTCTTGACTGTGTATACCACAGATGTATGACAGTGATTAAAATAATAACCACAGTAATGTATTTCAAATTTGTTTCACACAAACAGTAGCCACAGTTAAGCATTATAACTTGTTTCACATTAACACACAGTAGCCTCATGAAGCCAGAATGATTGCTTAACCTGAGCAAATGACACCAACATCACTCTCTTTCATCCACAGACAGCCCTCAAACCCAGCAATTAAAGTCAGATTGTTGACTGTGTATGCCTCAGATCCATACATCCACCCATAAACCTTTTCCCCATTTTTGCAAATGGGGTCGGGGTGTCACTTCTACAGTGAAAATCATCTACAGCCAAGGTTCATCTTGCCATGTGTCTAGCCTGGCTCTGGTTGTTCTTCCATATCATGTACATACAATTACATTCACACCTATGGCCAATTTAGAGTATTCAGTCTACCTACTGCATATCTTTGGAGAATGGAGGGAAATATCAGACAGTAATAAAATTAAAATAATTGGCTACAGTAATTTATTTTGACCTTTTCCTATATACACACAAGATAACCCTACCAACTACAGTGTATGATATGGCTGTGTACACCTCAGATATCAGATTGTGATCAAATGAATAAATAGTTAAATAATGGCTACATGTATTTCAGCGTGCCGATTTCAGAACCATACAGACTGCAACACATTGCAAACCTCCAGTAAATACATATACGCACACTCAAATGCACACATGTACTTGCTGTGTACCCTTCATATGTCTGAATTGGATCAAATGAATAAATAAATAATTGGTGACCATGACTATTTCAGCTTGCTGTAACCAAAGCCATGTAGCACAACCTATTGCAACCCCCTCTACATGCGTGTGTGCACACAAATGTGCCCACCAATTACAACAAATAGTAAAGGATGCTGTCAGAACCATACAGTGCAACCTACTTTAACCCCACATACATACACACACACACCACACACAGATGTGAACATCAGTTACACACACTTGCACGATAATAACTTTACATATCAGGTATTTGATCACCTGATGATATCAATTAATGTAGTCAGAAGACCCCCCCCCCCCCAGTGATGCATGTTATGTTGGGTTTAGCTATCAACTAGAAGCCTGCAACTTTTGCTGGAAATTCTCTGTTGTGCAGATGGATCTACACTTGCTATATGCTATGACATTTAATACTGATTACATAAGTATGCCTATCTCCAGAGCTTGCCAGTTAACTCTCAAGCTACTACTAAATGCCTTACAGCAAATCAAGAGCAAAGAATGCTTACAACCCTTGATGCTAACAAGTGGCACGCAAGTATATACTTGCCTGATTTAAAGGGAAATCCAACAGACAAGGCTACATGGAAGGACTGCTCACTTGAAGGAGGAGGGTATCTCTGATCCAGAAAGGATTGTCCTCTTCATAAATTAACAGATATGGTAAGAACATATCAGTTTTATACAACATCAAAGGGACTCCAAAAATCTTATAGTTTCGGTAGGATCCTAGACAGTAAAGCCACCAGAAAGGAAGAAGAGAAAGAACATGAGAATGCGGACTTCTAGAGACCTAGGTAAACAGTCAAATTCTAAGGTTGCAACCACAGGGCTTGGGCTTCTGAAATAGAAGTGAGGAAGCTGTATCTTCAGAGGGAAGGCAAAGAAATCCACTTGTGGAATAATCCACTGATGAACTAAGTCCAGAAACACCTCTCTGTTTAGTATCCATTCATGAGGGTGTGCCTGCTCAAAGAATCTGCCACCAGGTTTTGTCCTGAAGGAATGTAGTAAACAGCTTGCAGAGAAACCTACATTTAGCTAGCTAGATCCCAGCCTGAAGGGCTAGACTGCAAAGAAGACAGGAGCTTGTGCATCCCTGCTTGTTTAAACATATGACTGTGGTATTGTCTGTATAAACCTTTAAAAGATCTTGTGGACCAAAGGGAACAAGAGGCCTGGAGAACAATAAGAGCCCACATTTCCTTGATGTTGATGTGACCCAGCCACTGACGAGGGGGCCAGAGACCTTAACCCTCATAATGCCTGAAGCAGCTCCCACTTCTGACCCAAAGCATCGAGACCTCCTGAGATGGAGACAGAGGCTGGAAAGGGACTCCTGGATTGAAGTATGTGTTGAATCCACCACTGAAGCTTGAGTTTTAGACAAGAAAGTAAGAAAACTAGAAACTCCAGTGGGCAACAATACTGAAGTCCCACCAACCACAGGTACCACAGAAACTTTCACATGTGAAGTTTAACCAAAGGGAGCATGGGAAGGGTTGAGGCCATGAACCCTAAAACCCTCAAATATTCCTTGGCAAGCATGAGAGACAGAGGAAATAAGGACTGAAAGTAAGTTGTCAGATACAGTACTTTGGGAGCAGGCAGAGGTGCCAGCACTGGAACAGTTTAAATCCTGCATCCCAGAAAAATGTGATTCTGAGGGGGTCAGAACAGATTTCTGAAGATTTGTGGTGAAACCAAGACTGATAAAGTGCAAGTCCTGCAGGAGCCTGGAGGGCAAGGGAGTCTGAAAACTGAGATCATCCACATAAGGAAAAATATGTACATCTTGTAGCCTGCAGAGCACTACGACTACAGCCAGGCACTTGGTGCTCTGGAAAGACCAAAGGGCAAACCAGAGAACTGAAAATGAAAGGAAGAAACAGAGAAATGTAAATACTTCCTGAACAGAGGGCACATGAGAATATAAAGGCATGCATCCTTCAGATCCACAGACACTACAAAGGCTTGAGGAAGCAAAAGAGGAAACAAAGTCTGGAGGGAAAACAACCTGAAGGTGGGTACCTTGAATAAAGTATTCGAAAAGGACAGGTCCAGCATAGACCTCCAGGACACCATTTCTGGGAACCAGAAACATCTTGGAATAAAATCCTGCACCCTTTAGGGCCTCTCAGATAGGATAAATCATGCCCTGAACTATCAGACCCTGCAACACCCCTAAAAAATGGAAAATCTGATCTAAAGTGGGTTGAGGAATGCCCGAAAAGGGGGGGGTCCAAACCATGAAGTAGTCTTGACAAGATGACTGAAAATGCCCAAGTGGTGTCTGAAGTAATCTGCTGCGACACAACAAAAAGAGAAACAGCTTGAGAGACAAGGGAACCTGTCTGATGGGAAGGCAGAATGTCAGATGGAGGTAGATTTTCCTTGAAAGGAAGGTTTTTGAGGTCTAGGCGCCTAATTTGGTGTGTCATAAAAATACTCACCAACGGACTTTCTTGCCTTTGGAGGGCTGATAAGGCTGTATATGTACAAAGTTTTAGCAGCATAGTTTTCTCTGAAATGTAGGAAATGGAGAGACTAAAAGTCTGTTTAAGGTCCTTCACAATCTTGCCTTGGTCCTGTAAGGTCTCTAAGTCTGCTAGTGGAGTACCAAACCGATTTTGATTATCCAGGGGAGCATCAAAAGGCTTAGACCTTGAGGTGTGATGGGGAAGAAAGAGGTTATTAGGAACATATTTTCTGGAACTGTAATGAGCTGGCAGACTAAAATTTCCCAACAGATTACCCTATCAGAAATACTGGGTGAGTAAACTGGTAACTAAGGAAATTATTTTTTTGAGCTATAATAAAAAAAAAAAAAAAAAATCGGAATTGTCTAGACAATGTAAGGCTTTACTGAGTCTAATTATGGTGGCTGACTATAAAGCAATTACTAGAAAATGGAAATCACAGTCTAAACCAACTGTACTTTCGCCACAGAATCAGGCAAGTCAGACAGAATTCCACCCATTTGAGACACAAAAGATAAAATATACCAGGTCATGCGAGTTTGACAGCTAATGTCACAAAATGCCAGGGTGGCAGAAATGTAGACTTGCTTCCCCAGCCTCTCCATAGCTTTATGATCCTTGTGTGAGGGAAGAAGCTTAGAGGAAGACTTATCAGCAGAGACCAAAACCATAGCAGGGTCAGAAGAAGGACACTTACAAAGAAATTTGAAAGCCTAAGGAACCTTATAAAAATGGTCAGGCTTCTTAGGGGCAGGAAGTTGGGATTCAGAAACTAAAGAAGCAGCTGGAAAAAGTATCAGGCAGAGCAGTCAACACGGGGGAACAGCAGAAGGCTTAGGTAAATTCAACTGCAGCAGCTCATACCTTTCCTGGATGTCAAAAACTTGGGAGCAGTCTCACTTAAAATGCTCCATCATGCAAACCACTGTATCCCCAAAGGACAACTCTTCCAAAGGGGAGTCAGGGCTGAAGGACTCCTCCTCAGAGCCAGAGTCCAAGGGTGATGGCACTTGGGAAGAGTAGGCCAAAGAATCCTCATCAACGTCCGATTCCTCAGCAGAGGAATCAGGCTCCCTAGACCTTTTAGGGGTGGAGGACCATGGAGAGGCAGGAACCAACCACCCTGAGGTGGTCAAGTCATCAGGGTATTAAACAAACCCTGAGTAAAATCCTGCCACTCCTTCTCAGGATTTTGGGGAGTGGGAGAAATTGTGCTTACTCTTCTGTCTTTTAATTTCTTATGGGGAACGCTGGCTTTAACAAATGTCTGCTAATCAGAACCTTGTCTTAACTCACTCAAGGTACCAGGCACCTCCTCTCTAACAAACATCTGGGACCCCCCCCAGACCCCTCAGATATGACCAGCCATGGCCTCCATGTCTGTAACGGACATATGCAAAATCTTGGAAGACTTGCTAGAAGCAGGTTTCATGCCAGCCTCCAATAAGGTGGCAGAACAGAGAACCGATGTCAACACTAGATGGTTCTAAGGGGTATCAACCACCTCAAGAGACATATCTGGCATAAGCTGCAGTATCAAATCTCAACTTTTTTTAGCCTTTTTCTTTAGAGGCAGCTGTACCTCAAGGTGGGAAGGTTCAGCCATGGTACCCCTGGGCCAACAATTTGAGATGGTGGTTCTCAAGACAAACTGAAAGTGAAGACAGACAACTGCAAAGAGACTTCAGCACAAACAACTGACAAACAGAGCACTGAGTGGGGTTGTAAGATACACCTAGATAAAACAAACACCAGTCTTTATGGAAAATTTGCCTCCCACATTGACATTTCTCTTTCTTGAATGACAAACTCTCAAAAATACTAGAAAAGAAAAGGAAGCCAATGGAGCAGTTATCTGCAAAAGGCTTGGTACAACCAGCACAGCGAAGAGCTTTCAAACTGGAGGGAAATAATTTTTGAGTATGGAGCATCTGTATGTCATCATTATGTCTTACTCTGACACGGAGAGCATGTATCTGATGTATGGCACAGATAAGTAGTAAAGGCCTTGGTATACTGGCTGGACATAGGGCTATCCTTGACAGGAGATCCCATCTGTTATAAATTCAGCAACAGTGACATGGACATCATGAGACTAATGTAAACATGGTGAGGTGGAAGGAAGAGATGAAGAAAATTAAGATTATTAAATAAACAATAATGGCTGACAAACTGTGCGTTGCAAAGGAAAAAAAGGAGGACGAGAAATTATTCCCTGTAAAGGAGTAATTTCTTCCCACTGTCACCTGTAACCCTGATTAATGATCTTCAGAATCCATTTGTCTGAAACTATCTGTTGCCAATGAAAAAAGTGGAGATTCAAAGATTCTGGAAGAAAAAAAAGGGGAGTTCACAGGCTTGGGGGGGGGGTCAGACTCTTTTAAACAGTCATTCTGATTTATTGGAGTGTCCTTAGTTTTGGGAGTTTCCAAAATTCTTCTTGGAACTCGTGACATTTTTTTCCTTAAATGTCTGTTTACCTGTATTTTGCTGAGACTGTTTATTTTGTTTCTTACTAAGACTGAATGAGGAGTTACAGAATCTCTTGGAAAACTTGCAAAAGAAGGGCTGAAAAATATTGAGATTCCCTGCATCAGTGTACCACTTTCATCACACTTTCTGAACATCTCTGCTGCAGAGGGGCCAAAAGTTAAATCTTGATCCGAAGGAGAGTTTAAAATCTCACTTTTATCATCATCTGGGAGGTTCTGAGAATGCAGCCAAGCAAAACTCCTCAGAACAGCATCAGTGGCCATAGTTCTGGAAGAAGACTCAACAGTCATACGCACATTGTAAACAATGAGTAGAGACTTGAACAATAAAATAAATTATATTTAACTCAGAATTTTCCTCAAGAAGGACCTTCAGATAGGTTCCAAGATGGCTGCACACTGAGTAGCAGCTTGCTTTTAGCTCTCCCAGTGTAAAAACAGAAACTCAGCAGAAAAGGCCAGTAGACTTGTGTTTATGGGTGAATTTCAGCAACTGGCTAGTAAGTACACAGCTTAGATGCTAGGAATAAAGAAATACAGAAGACATGGAAAAAATCAGCTACAAAAAGTGAGAAAGAAACACTGACTAGGGAGACTTCTGCAGCTGTTCACCAAAAAGTAATGCAACCTTTAGACAAGACTTCCAATAACCTACAGGGGTTACAAGACACCTGCATACTGACCTGGTTAAAACAAACAAAACACTGATATAGTACATTAACACAAACAAAAGGCTGGTACAAATGGAAGAAACTATAAACAGATATTCAGATGAGATGATAAAGCTGCAAAAATCAGAAGTCGAAATGAAGAAAAGGCTGGCCGAATATGAGACTGCTCAGGAAAAGACGTTTCAAAAAATAATAGCATTAGTGGACAGAACACAGAGGGAAAACTTGAGATTTTCAGCTATACCAAAGAAGCTGGAAGGAACATACTGCATTAAATTTATAAAAGCACAAATAAGCAAGTGGACTGGTATTCCAGAGCAAGACTTATTATTTGAATGGGCACAATGTGTGCATGCTGCTAATCTAGCTATAAGAAAGCAGCCTAGATCTTTAATAGTAAGGATGCAATCTTACCAGCAGAAATAACTGATTTTGTCAAAACTGTGGCAGGAGGACAAAATACTAAAAGTAGGTGAGAGCAGTGTTTGTGGAGAACGATTACCTATTGTACACCAGGCAAAAAGAGAAGTAAATTCATCCCTCTATTCAAAGAATGCCAGGTCGCAGGTTGAGATTCAAACAGCTGTATCCAGCTGTCTTCAAGGTATTCTTCCCTGGAGGGACAAAAACATTTTTTTATGAAGTGCATGCTAAGGAGGAACTATTAAAGTTTGCCCAACAAAAATTGAGCTGTGAGATAGAAGGAGATTCAGCTTCTCGCTCCTCTGGTAATGTAGACCACAGAGAGACTGCATCTGTGAAATCTTTTTCAGTATTTCAACGGAAAATGCTGGACAGAAGGAAAGGAGCACAAGAATTGACCACAAGAATCAACAGCATGTTGAAAATGAAGCACATACAGGAGTTGGGTGATGGAGAAGAACAGAAATAATATCAGTAACTTAACATGGGATTACAAAGCATTAATTATATTTGTGAAATATGACAGCACAAGAAAATCTGGAAACATTGGACTTCTTCAAAATCTGTTTGCAGAGATGGGGACTCAACTATATGCCCTACTTCATGTCATTAATGCTCAGAAAAATGCTTTGGGGAGGGGGAAGTGAGGGAAGAGCGATAACTGTAAGTAAAGAAAACACATTATTTTCTTAATAGTATTGTATCTGTGTTGCATGGTTTTCTATGCATGCTATTTTTGGGTGTAATGGGGAAACAGGTGTTTTTATTTTTCTCCCCTCTTCTTTTTTTCTTCTTGTGCAGTTTTGAGAAACATAGGCAATGTAATGATTAACAAAAAAAAGAGGGAAAAGGGAGCTTGATTAAGGAGGCATGACAGAGTTCACGTTAATGTGCATTTTTTATTCTTGCATGGGGAGATGACTGATCAAAGACCTTTGTTTTAAAACAGAGAGCAAGTAAATGAAAAAAGAATACCGAACATTATAATTTTTTTTTTCTAGCACTTGCAAATATGTACACTAAGTAGCATTTCTGCAGCTGCTCTTCATGAAACCATGGAGGCAATCTGATAAAGAGAAACTGGAGACAGTCTGGTGGAAGGGGATTGCCTGAGGGATAAGAAATGAAAAGAACAGAGAAATCTCCAAATACAGTTCAAAAAGGCAATCAATAATGCAAGAAAAACACAAACCAACGCTAGAACCAATAAATTTCTTTCTTCTTCATTTATTACGATCTGGTACCTCGGCCTTTCGCCTTCAAAGGATCATAAACACAGTGTGCTACCAACAGTTTAAATACACTCTAAGTAGTGTTGATTAGCACACAATTCTCACATTAATTACTCATTTAATGAATCAATCAAGTATTTGAAGTAGTCACATCATTTTTTTCATTTTTTATATAAGAAATACCATTATTTCATTATTTAAATATTTAAATACAAATTTTTAACCACAATTTTATAAAGGTGCCTTATAATATTATATCCCCAGTGCATATCGAATAAATATTCAATTATTAACTAATTACATAAATAAAATAAAATAAATAATTAAATAAATAAACAAAAGAATCTATCTAATCAAAGAAATTTTATAAAGTAATCATTTCCTATAATATTAACTGTATGAATATAAATAATTCAAACACTTAGTTCCAAGTTTAACCCATAAGGCTTCAGTGTGTTATACTTCAGAATCAATCTAGTTTCTAATTCCAATAATCTTTGGATATAAATACCCCCACTTTCAGAACAAAAAGGTTTGCCCAAAATACAAAACCTTAAACTATTAGGGCAACCACCATGTTTTTCAAAAAAGTGCTTGGCCACAGGACTCACTTCATTGTGATTTTTAATGTCTTTTAGATGTTCCAAAATGCGAATTCGAACCAATCTTTTAGTTTGTCCTATATACCATACAATCACACAAGAACAACCCAAAATGTAAACTACCCCCACTGATTTACAATTAAAGAACAGAGAAACTGACTAGGACATAATGTTCCCTGAAAACAATCAGGGGTTTCCCAGGTGTGACAGCTTTAAAGACAATACAAACCCAGTTCAACTTCATTTTACTTCAAGTTATCTCAGTTTTTTAAAATGCAATGGGGGATGCTAATATAAACAGGTGCTTTTGTTTTTTTCTCATTGACCCTTCTCTCTTTTTCTTTGTCCAGTTTTGAAAAATGTAGGTACTGCAATGAAAAAAGAAAGAGGAAGGGGGGAGATGGGGAAGAGAGGAAGGGTTTGGTTAAGAGAGTATGTCAAAAGAAATATCAGTGTGTTTTTTCCCATGCTTGCATAGGGGAAATGACTGGCTAAAAACCCTAGGCATTATCCAGTAACAACTTTATTACAAAGCATATAAATGATAAAGAATATTGAATATTGTAAGGCTTTTCTTCTGATAAACAAGGTACCCTTAGTAGTTTTGTGTCTGGTTTGCATGGCACTAGAAGACAATTTGATAAAGAAAAATGTCTTGGAGAAAGTGTTTACTAAAAGCATTCAAGTGTTTTCTCAACTGGGACAGTTATATAGATATAAAAAATCAAATAGCACTTACTAATAGCACAGGCTGTACCATAGATCTTAGCATTAATAACCTTTCTTTTCAGTTAACTTTAGCCTGTCTGAGTAGCTATCAACTTAGGACTTATGTTCTTATTAGAAAGCAAAATCTTCAATATTTGAAGATGTACATCATTTTGTGTGTTATTGCAAAATTCATAGGTTTTAGGAGGGATTTTGGAGGGGGTTGCTTGTTCCGTTTGAGGGCTTTCAAAAAAAAACAAAAAGTTATGTAAGATGTGACATAGGTGCAAATAGATATGACATGAAACAACTGTATAAAGACCAACCTGCCGCACAGTATATACATGTAACATGAAAGTTGGAACTAGACATCTACCAAAGAGCAGTTATATATAAAAGGTGGTAATAATAACTATACAAGACAATGATGCTTTCTGTAATGTCTTTCGAACTAAATGGTCTTACAGACAAATATAAAAAAGAAATAGTAGTGAACTATATTAAAAAATGTAGAGTGTAAATAGCTATGCCTCAGGAGCCACACCTGGAAAGAACTGAACATGTGAATTTGGTAAAGAAAGGTTTTCATTATGGTTATTCAGTAGAATATTTGGGGCAAAGGAAAAGAGGAGTACTTATATTAATTACAAGAGGAGTTCCAATAGTGATAGAAGAGGAAAAATAAGATGATAATGGAAGATACATAGTAAAAAAAAAAAAAAGATAAAAAACAAAACGCTGTGTCAGTAAGAAGAATTTTAATACAATCCAAGCCAGTAGCAAGCACTTTCATCTCTTGTGTTAGAGACTTCTTCAGACTATGGCTTTACCATAAAAACATACACTTTAAATACTTGAACTGATAAATTCATTAATTAACATTTAAGAGCATCAATTAACATTTAAAAACACAATAACATAGGATGTAAAACTGTATCTAAAAAACATTAATGTTTCAACCCCTTCCTTTTAAATACATTATAAATTCTTCCCTATTATTTAGTCCTAGAGGGAAACAAGCATTTAATCTAACTTGCCAACAATATTCCAGCCAACCTAATTCTTCTTCAACATTTACTATCTTGACATTCGGGTGTATGGTGTCCAGAACTATATATTTAAAATTGATTTTACATTTCTTATAAACATAATGTTTGCTCATATTATTTTTTGTATCTCCATTAGTAATAGCATAATTATGTTCATAAATTCTTTTGTATACTTCTCTTTTTGTTCTCCCCACATAGAATGATCTATATTCTAAACACATCAGTAAATAAATAACATTTTTTGATTTACATGTAAACCTCCCTGGGACCTGGACTACTGTCTTCCCCACTAATATTTCACAACTATCAGTAAATAAATATTGGCAATAATTACAATTATAACACTTAACCATCCCTTTTCTTACTCAGCTTCCTTAACCTTAAGTTTACTTTGAAAATCATCTTTACAATTTCTGGCCCTTTTTTGTACAAACCTAGGTTAATTTCCTATTTTCTCTATAATTTCTCTATTTTCCTTGTTTGTTGATAAGCATCTACAAAAGGTAGTACCAAAATGTACTACTTATATAACAGATAGTTATGACTGTATAAAAATTGGAAGAAATCCAATGTAGATCATTCTACGTGGGGAGAACAAAAAGAGAAGTATACAAAAGAATTTATGAACATAATTATGCTATTACTAATAGAGATACAAAAAATGCTATGAGCAAACATTATGTTGATAAGAAATGTAAAATCAATTTTAAATGTATAGTTCTGGACACTATACACCCGAATGTCAAGATAGTAAATGTTGAAGAAGAAATAGGTTGGCTGGAATATTGTTAGCAAGTTAGATTAAATGCTCGTTTCCCTCCAGGACTAAATAATAGGGAAGAATTTATAATGTATTTAAAAAGGAAGGGGTTGAAACATTAAGAATGTTTTTTAGATACAGTTTTACATCCTATGTTATTGTGTTTTTAAATGATAATTGATGCTCTTAAATGTTAATTGATGAATTTATCATTTCAAGTATTTAAAGTGCATATTTTTATGGTAAAGCCATAGTATGAAGAAGTCTCTAACACAAGAGATGAAAGCGCTTACTACTGGCTTGGATTGTATTAAAATTCTTCTTACTGACACAGCGTTTTGTTTTTTATCTTGACTTTTCAGTTATTTGCTTGCTGCTGCTTTTGGATTGTTTGCTGCTGTTGCAGTGTGTCAGTAATGGAGATAAGCTCTGTTTCAGGAATGAGTTTTGCAGCCATATCAGTAGGCTGTGTGTTAAATGATACCCTGAGTGGTTTGTTTATCACTAATGAAGAAGGGACAGTAAACTCGCTTATGAGAAACCAACGGAGAGCTGGTTTAAATATGAACCAAGAAGAAGAGATTCTGAATGGATGTTTAGCCCTACTGTTAATCCTTTCAGTGTGGAAGGAAGTGTTTTTTGTGAAGAAACAACAAGTTCTTTATTTAACATTCAAGAATGCTTTCATTCCTTAGAAAAAGATTTCTCTGCACTAAAACGCCTCCAGTGGGACAATTTATTTTTTGATAACAGCTTAAAAGTAAAACAAGTCCCGAGGGGACTTTGAATTAAGAATTTACCAGCTGGCAGGGATTTACCTTAAAGATCTCATGAAGAAGTGGCTTGAGATCAACCAGAAGGCGGGGCTCTAGTATATGGAACTGCTCCGTGAAACTAACAACATTAAAATTGGTGAACTAACTGCTAGAGTGAAAGCCAACTACAGCGTTTTAAAAAATAATACCTCTCTAGAGAACTTTAATAGTAAGATGAGTATTATACAGGAAAATCTATTAAAACTTAATGAAGAATTATGTCAAAGAAATTAAAGAAGTTTTTCAGAGACCGGAATAAATACACTGTGGTGTGGCGGCAGCCCATGGGCTGAAGTTACAAAGTAACTCACTGATTAAAGAGTCGAACAGAGATGTTTTGGCAGCACAGGACGATCTTAATGTTTTAAGAAGGTCTGAAAGACTAAACAACAAAACTAATTGACAGGTTAATGGGGCGAAAATCCAAAAAAATGAACACTACTAGTGATAGAGTGGAACCCAGATACGGACAAGGAACAAAAACAATTGAACAAGCAGTTAGACCTAAAACTAAAGATGCCAACAAAACCAAACCAATGACAACTGAACCTCAACTAAAGGGAAACTTAGTTGAAAACAAACAGGTTATGGAAGTGTATCAAAGGAATGACAACCAAGGAAGATCGTGGGCCCAGGTAACAGCTGATGGTGGTAAAGGGAAATTTAATTATTTGAACAAACGCCAACAAGAACCACAAAAAAACTGGTATGGCAGAAAAGGTCCAGGGAAGAACTGGAACAGGAAACAACAACACTGGAAGACTTAGGTACTGTAAATTTTAAAATCATGAATCTATCCAGTAAAAAACTGTCGTATGAAGATTGTTGTGTGTTAAGTAAGGGGTGGAATTTCGCCCCAGCACAAAGAGCGAATAAGTTGGTGATGATAAATGAAATCCGAGACTATGTAAGGAAATTAAATTTAAGTATTATATTTGGATCACAAATGCAAAGTAAATGTGAAATGTATAAACCCAGCTGCTACAACCCACCATTAATTAAAGAATTACAAATGTTTCTTAATGTATGTGAATTTCAGATGCTTGAAATGCTAGATAATGACACAAGTTTTAGATATTACAATCTAACAAAAAAATTAAAGGAATGTTTTGATGCTTTAGCCAAAAATGAAGATGTATTGATTTTTAAAGCTGATAAAGGTGGTTCTATGGTGTTGATGGATAGAAGTGAATATGAAAGTAAAATGAGTGAAATGTTGTCTGATTTAAATTTTTACAGACCTATGAGTATGTCAGAGGTAAAAAAGGGATTTTCATTAATTGATTCCTGTATAGAAGAATGGTTCTATACAGGAAGAATTGATGATAAAATGAAAATAAATCTATCTCATAACAATCCAAAATAAGTAGGATCTTTGGAATTACAAAGATCCATAAAAATATTGATTCTCCACCATTAAGACCTATAGCGGTTAGTAGAAATAGCAAAACAGAAGGGATGTCAGTGTTTGCTGATAAGCATCTACAAAAGGTAGTACCAAAATGCACTACTTATATAAAAGATATTTATGATTGTATAAAAAAATTGGAAGAAATCCAGGTCTCTGACTCACATATATTAGTCACATTAGATATAAATTCTTTGTATACTATGATTCCTAATAAAGAAGGGATGGAAACAGTAAGGGTAGAATTATTAAAATCTAAAGAATTCTCCCCGAATACAGTGGGACTACTAATGGAGATGACTGATCTAGTTCTGAGCCATAACTATTTAGAGTTTTATGACCAAGTATTTGTTCAAACGAATGGTGTTGCAATGGGTGCTGCTCTAGCCCCAAGCTATGCTAATGTGTTCATGCAAGGTTGGGAAACAGCCAACATATTAGAAAGTGAACATAATAAATGTATAGTTAAGATGTTAAGGTTTATTGACAATGTCCTTTTAATATGGGATGGTACTATTAATGAATTAAACAACTTCTTTAGCTATATTAATAATGTTTGCTCCTATACAAAATTTACTTATAGTTATAACAGATAAAATTATTTTTTTAGATTTGACAATATATAAAAATGAAAATAAACTTACTTCCAAGATTTACAAGAAAGATTTTCAAAATAATATGTATTTGCATTATTCTAGTTTACATCCCTAAAAAACTAAGACTAACATAGTAAAGGGACAACTTAAAATGATTAGTAATTTAACCAAAGAAGATGAAGTGTTTGAGCTTGAAGCTTCACATTTTTGTAAAAGGATGGAAATAAGAGGATATCCACAAGAAGTAGAGAGATTGTTCACTGAAGAATTAAGAAAAAGGAATAATACAGGAAATGATTATGTAGGTGACAAGATACAAAAAAACTATACGACAGCATTAGCTATACAAAATAGTACAGATTCTAACACTATAAAAATATAGTTAGGAGAAACTGGGGAATTCTTAAAGGAAATAGAGAAATTATAGAGAAAATAGGAAATTAACCCAGGTTTGTACAAAAAAGGGCCAGAAATTTTAAAGATTATTTTCAAAGTAAACTTAATAAGGTTAAAGAAGCAGAGGTAAGAAAAGGGGTGGTTAAGTGTTATAATTGTAATTATTGCCAATATTTATTTACTGACAGATGTGAAATATTAGTGGGGAAGACAGTAGTCCAAGTCCCAGGGAGGTTTACATGTAAATCAAAAAATGTTATTTATTTACTGATATGTTTAGAATGTAGATCATTCTATGTGGGGAGAACAAAAAGAGAACTTTACAAAATAATTTATGAACATAAGTATGCTATTACTAATGGAGATGCAAAAAATGCCATGAGCAAACATGTTGATAAGAAATGTAAAATCAATTTTAAATGTATAGTTCTGGACACTATACAGCCGAATGTCAAGATAGTAAATGTTGAAGAAGAATTAGGTTGGCTGGAATATTGTTGGCAAGTTAGATTAAATGCTTGTTTCCCTCCAGGACTAAATAATAGGGAAGAATTTATAATGTATTTAAAAAGGAAGGGGTTGAAACATTAAGAATGTTTTTTAGATACAGTTTTACATCTTATGTTATTGTGTTTTTAAATGTTAATTGATGCTCTTAAATGTTAATTGATGTTTTTATGGTAAAGTCATAGTCTGAAGAAGTCTCTAACACAAGAGACAAAAGCGCTTACTACTGGCTTGGACTGTATTAAAATTCTTCTTACTGACACAGCGTTTTGTTTTTTATCTTGACTTTTGAGTTATTTGCTTGCTGCTGCTTTTGGACTGGAAGCTACATAGTACTAAGGGGCTAGGGAGGAGAATTACACATGCATGCATTTACATACCCACTAAAACTGCTATAATGGAGCTTAAGAAAGTTCTGGGACAAATAATCAGCTTTCATCAAGGAATATTACTTCTAGGTGGAGACTAGAATTTGGTTTGCAACAGTGAAGATGTGTCTGTGGGGTCTAGAAGGGAAATATAACAAGGGAGGGTAGATTTTTGAAGAAATGTATGAAAATGTGTGGCATGGAAGATGTGAATTCAGTACTAGGAGTTCAGAGTGAATTTACATATTACTCACTGAGATACAAAAACTGGGCTAGGCTGGATAGATTTCAAATCTCACAAGAACATGTGCATTTACCTGAAGGTCTTGAAACGCACCTAATAACTATTTCAGATCATGCACCAATAACAACTAAAATAAAAACGCAAGGTAATGCAATGAAAATAAGACACTGGCACTTTCCCACGTACTGGTTGAAAAGAGAGGAATTTAAGGAATGGTTTGTGGAATTAATTCAAGAGCTACTACAGAAGATAGATGTATGTTCTGAAAACATAGCTAAGGAGTGGGATACAATTAAAGTGGAGTTTAAAACTTAAAAAAATGGGAGACATGGCTAAACTGTAACAAGAATTATTTAGAGGTATTGACAAATGTTAAAAGTATTGCAAAATACGGGGAATCTCTCAGAACAAGAAAAGGAGCAACTGCAGAATGCTAAACAGAAAATAAGGGATTACCTGGATAATATGCATGCGTTTAGAAAGATTGCTGTTGAGCAACTGTTTCTTGATAATAATTCTGGAGCACAAAAACTTCTAGCACAACTCGAGCAACAAAAAGTGGAAAGGGCAGTCACCAAGCTTAGGAAGCCTATAACAAGGAAAATAAGAGACCCTGTAGAAGTATTAGAAATATTCTGGAAATTTTATGAAAATTTGTATAAAGCAGAGAAATATGGAAATCAAGAATAGATACAAATGGAAATGTTTATGGAAGAATTAAATATGCCAAAGCTAGAGGTAGATGAGGCTCAATTACTAACAGGTAGGATAGGAAGGGATGAGATAAAATGGCTATGTATAACCAATCTACAGGAAAGTCCCCAGGAATAAATGGTATTCCTATGGAAGTTTGGAGATTAGGAGGGAAAAAAAAAACTGACAAAGATCTGGAAGGTTTTGTTTAACAGTATTATAAGAAGAGGAGGAGAGGTATCAGCATCCTGGAAAAAGGCAGTGGTAACGGCAATACGCAAAGAGGGTAAAGATCCATCAAATCCAGCTTCATACAGGCCCATTTCAATACTAAATATGATTATAAAGTGTTTATGCCTGTAATGGCTAAAAGAATGGCAAGAGTGATACCAAAATCTATAGATATGGATCAGTATGGGGAGGGGAGGCAAACATTTGACAATATTAACAGAACATTGATGATCCAGAGGGAAGTAGAATGTGAGAAAGTACCACTTTTATTGGTGGGTCTTGATGCAGAGAAATCATTTGACAGAGTACTCTGAGACTTCTTGGGCAGGGCAATGGAAGCATTTGCTTTCCCTGATTTACAGGTGTGGGGGTAGCCACATTCTTTGATTTCCTGTCCTTGCATATTTAAACTGGTGCATGTGAAATAATTCCTGCTTTAAAACCTCAGCTTGGCCAGCTAGAACTTGGTTATATTCAACTGGACGTATAAGAGAATTTAAGTACCTTTATCTGCACTTTTTTTTTTAAAAAATACAGTATTTAATTTGATTTAAGCTGTGTATGAAGGAGTGTTGAAGGAATTTTTAACTGACGTTATTCTGCTCTTCAGTAACTTGAACTGAAGCTAGTGTTGGCTGAATGTTGTTATTTGCTAGTAATTACAGGTGTGGGGGTAGCCACATTCTTTGATTTCCTGTCCTTGCATATTTAAACTGGTGCATGTGAAATAATTCCTGCTTTAAAACCTCAGCTTGGCCAGCTAGAACTTGGTTATATTCAACTGGACGTATAAGAGAATTTAAGTACCTTTATCTGCACTTTTTTAAAAAAATATAGTATTTAATTTGATTTAAACTGTGTATGAAGGAGTGTTGAAGGAATTTTTAACTGAAGTTATTCTGCTCTTCAGTAACTTGAACTGAAGCTAGTGTTGGCTGAATTTTGTTATTTGCTAGTAACTACAGGTGTGGGGTAGCCACATTCTTTGATTTCCTGTCCTTGCATATTTAAACTGGTGCATGTGAAATAATTCCTGCTTTAAAACCTCAGCTTGGCCAGCTAGAACTTGGTTATATTCAACTGGACGTATAAGAGAATTTAAGTACCTTTATCTGCACTTTTATTTAAAAAAATACAGTATTTAATTTGATTTAAACTGTGTATGAAGGAGTGTTGAAGGAATTTTTAACTGAAGTTATTCTGCTCTTCAGTAACTTGAACTGAAGCTAGTGTTGGCTGAATTTTGCTATTTGCTAGTAATTACAGGTGTGGGGTAGCCACATTCTTTGATTTCCTGTCCTTGCATATTTAAACTGGTGCATGTGAAATAATTCCTGCTTTAAAACCTCAGCTTGGCCAGCTAGAACTTGGTTATATTCAACTGGACGTATAAGAGAATTTAAGTACCTTTATCTGCACTTTTAAAAAAAAAAAATACAGTATTTAATTTGATTTAAACTGTGTATGAAGGAGTGTTGAAGGAATTTTTAACTGAAGTTATTCTGCTCTTCAGTAACTTGAACTGAAGCTAGTGTTGGCTGAATTTTGTTATTTGCTAGTAATTACAGGTGTGGGGGTAGCCACATTCTTTGATTTCCTGTCCTTGCATATTTAAACTGGTGCATGTGAAATAATTCCTGCTTTAAAACCTCAGCTTGGCCAGCTAGAACTTGGTTATATTCAACTGGACGTATAAGAGAATTTAAGTACCTTTATCTGCACTTTTTAAAAAAAAAATACAGTATTTAATTTGATTTAAACTGTGTATGAAGGAGTGTTGAAGGAATTTTTAACTGAAGTTATTCTGCTCTTCAGTAACTTGAACTGAAGCTAGTGTTGGCTGAATTTTGTTATTTGCTAGTAATTACAGGTGTGGGGTAGCCACATTCTTTGATTTCCTGTCCTTGCATATTTAAACTGGTGCATGTGAAATAATTCCTGCTTTAAAACCTCAGCTTGGCCAGCTAGAACTTGGTTATATTCAACTGGACGTATAAGAGAATTTAAGTACCTTTATCTGCACTTTTTTTAAAAAAATACAGTATTTAATTTGATTTAAACTGTGTATGAAGGAGTGTTGAAGGAATTTTTAACTGAAGTTATTCTGCTCTTCAGTAACTTGAACTGAAGCTAGTGTTGGCTGAATTTTGTTATTTGCTAGTAATTACAGGTGTGGGGTAGCCACATTCTTTGATTTCCTGTCCTTGCATATTTAAACTGGTGCATGTGAAATAATTCCTGCTTTAAAACCTCAGCTTGGCCAGCTAGAACTTGGTTATATTCAACTGGACGTATAAGAGAATTTAAGTACCTTTATCTGCACTTTTTTTAAAAAAAAATACAGTATTTAATTTGATTTAAACTATGTATGAAGGAGTGTTGAAGGAATTTTTAACTGAAGTTATTCTGCTCTTCAGTAACTTGAACTGAAGCTAGTGTTGGCTGAATTTTGTTATTTGCTAGTAATTACAGGTGTGGGGTAGCCACATTCTTTGATTTCCTGTCCTTGCATATTTAAACTGGTGCATGTGAAATAATTCCTGCTTTAAAACCTCAGCTTGGCCAGCTAGAACTTGGTTATATTCAACTGGACGTATAAGAGAATTTAAGTACCTTTATCTGCACTTTTTTTTAAAAAATACAGTATTTAATTTGATTTAAACTGTGTATGAAGGAGTGTTGAAGGAATTTTTAACTGAAGTTATTCTGCTCTTCAGTAACTTGAACTGAAGCTAGTGTTGGCTGAATTTTGTTATTTGCTAGTAATTACAGGTGTGGGGGTAGCCACATTCTTTGATTTCCTGTCCTTGCATATTTAAACTGGTGCATGTGAAATAATTCCTGCTTTAAAACCTCAGCTTGGCCAGCTAGAACTTGGTTATATTCAACTGGACATATAAGAGAATTTAAGTACCTTTATCTGCACTTTTTTTTAAAAAAAATACAGTATTTAATTTGATTTAAACTGTGTATGAAGGAGTGTTGAAGGAATTTTTAACTGAAGTTATTCTGCTCTTCAGTAACTTGAACTGAAGCTAGTGTTGGCTGAATTTTGTTATTTGCTAGTAATTACAGGTGTGGGGTAGCCACATTCTTTGATTTCCTGTCCTTGCATATTTAAACTGGTGCATGTGAAATAATTCCTGCTTTAAAACCTCAGCTTGGCCAGCTAGAACTTGGTTATATTCAACTGGACGTATAAGAGAATTTAAGTACCTTTATCTGCACTTTTTTTAAAAAAATACAGTATTTAATTTGATTTAAACTGTGTATGAAGGAGTGTTGAAGTAATTTTTAACTGAAGTTATTCTGCTCTTCAGTAACTTGAACTGAAGCTAGTGTTGGCTGAATTTTGTTATTTGCTAGTAATTACAGGTGTGGGGGTAGCCACATTCTTTGATTTCCTGTCCTTGCATATTTAAACTGGTGCATGTGAAATAATTCCTGCTTTAAAACCTCAGCTTGGCCAGCTAGAACTTGGTTATATTCAACTGGACGTATAAGAGAATTTAAGTACCTTTATCTGCACTTTTTTTAAAAAAAATACAGTATTTAATTTGATTTAAACTGTGTATGAAGGAGTGTTGAAGGAATTTTTAACTGAAGTTATTCTGCTCTTCAGTAACTTGAACTGAAGCTAGTGTTGGCTGAATTTTGTTATTTGCTAGTAATTACAGGTGTGGGGTAGCCACATTCTTTGATTTCCTGTCCTTGCATATTTAAACTGGTGCATGTGAAATAATTCCTGCTTTAAAACCTCAGCTTGGCCAGCTAGAACTTGGTTATATTCAACTGGACGTATAAGAGAATTTAAGTACCTTTATCTGCACTTTTTTTTAAAAAAAATACAGTATTTAATTTGATTTAAACTGTGCATGAAGGAGTGTTGAAGGAATTTTTAACTGAAGTTATTCTGCTCTTCAGTAACTTGAACTGAAGCTAGTGTTGGCTGAATTTTGTTATTTGCTAGTAATTACAGGTGTGGGGGTAGCCACATTCTTTGATTTCCTGTCCTTGCATATTTATACTGCTGCATGTGAAATAATTCCTGCTTTAAAACCTCAGCTTGGCCAGCTAGAACTTGGTTATATTCAACTGGACGTATAAGAGAATTTAAGTACCTTTATCTGCACTTTTTTTTAAAAAAAATACAGTATTTAATTTGATTTAAACTGTGTATGAAGGAGTGTTGAAGGAATTTTTAACTGAAGTTATTCTGCTCTCCAGTTATTCCCACCCACCTGCCCTGTTTTTGTTTTGGTGTTAATCTTAGTGGCATTGAAACTGCCCGCCCCTCAGCCTGCCTCTGGGCCCATCTCATTTGCTCACTCAACTGAGTGCAGTGAGATCATATTCTGATTTCAGGCACTCCTACTGTGTATAAAGAGAGCATCTGGGAAATAGAAAAAAAAAATTAAGCTTATTTCCTGCCTTTCTTGTTAAGTGGTACAGACTATTTGTAGGCTTCTGAGCCCCCAAGCCCTTCTGTGTTTGAGGGAAGCCTTCTAGCTTGTTTTTTTATTATAACTAGCCAGTTTTCTAGTTTCAGCACTCAAATCTGTTTCTTTGATCTCAGCACTTGTTCAGAAAAAAAAAAAAAAAAAAAAAAAATTTCATCTGCTTTTACTGTACTTGTGTTTCTACCTACTTCTTTTTACTTTTGCATCATCTTAAAATACTCAATTGTATTTATTACTGCTTGGTGTAACTCATTCTAAGCCTTTTGGTTTAAACACTTGGGCTTCGGACCAGTTAGTTGTTTTGCACTGAGAGGGTTTGTGGTCTGCACTGTTGTGGCAGAACAGGTAGCTTACATCCTTCTAGGTTGAGAACTGCTGATTGAGGGCTCAGTGTCTGTTATTCTAAAAGTGTATTAATTCTGGTTTAAGCACTTGGGCTTTCAAGCCAGTTATTTTACATTAAGAGGGTTTGTGGTCTGCACTCTTGTGGGAGGAGAGGCTGGACTCTGCCCTTCTGAGCTGGGAATTTCTGGTTAAAGGCTTATAGTGCATGCATATCTGAACTGTTTCTTACTGAAGTTGGTGCCTTGTTTGCTGTGGCATAGACTGGATTCGGGCCTGCTGGATCTAGCTTTGTTTGTGTAACTTGAGCACTAATCCAGACATTCTCTAAAGTATTCAATGGTATTTATTACTGCTTGGTTGTAACTTGATTAAAGTGTAGCTATCATTCAAGTCTTTTGGATTAAGCACTTGGGCTTCAGACCAGTTGTTTTACATTAGGAAGGTTTGTGGCAAGCACTGTGGTGGCAGGACAGGTAGCTTTCATCCTTCTAAATTGGGAACTGCTGATTGAGAGCCCAGTGTCCAAGTGTATTAGTTCTGGTTTAGGCACTTGGGCTTCAGGCCAGTTATTTTACATTAAGAAGGTTTGTGGTCTGCACTCTTATGGGAGAAGAGGCTGGACTCTACCCTTCTGAGCTGGGAATTTCTGGTTAAAGGTTTATAGTGCCTGAATATTTGAACTGTATCTTACTGAAATTGGTACACCTTGTTTGCTCTAGCATAGACTAGATCCAGGCCTGCTGAATCTAGCTTTGTTTATATGCTTGTTGTTTGTTTGCTTGTTATTTCCCTGGAAGCTAATTCCACCTAATACGCAACTTCTCAGCGCTTCTGTGGATAACTAGTGATATCTGCATTCCTTACTGTACTTATTTCCTTGTTTCACTTGAAAGAAAGTTACTGTTTGTCGTTTTTGCATTTAGTTACTTCTAACACATTGCACTCAAGTTACCTGGCACTTGCTCACTAAAGCAATTATATAAGTCAGCACTAAAAATTAAAAGCACTACACCCTCACTCCCCACTGGCCCTTGTTTTCAATTAAGGATTTCCCAATATTATTCTAGCATGTCCAAAGGTCAGTTGTCAATCTCCTCTCCGGTCCAGCTGGTGAATCTGGGAATCTTGAGGCAATGTTATAACTGCCTCATGTACACAGACAACCCTCTCCTCCTCCCACATAACACAAATACTTGCGAGAGATGCAGCTATTTAGCCAAACTGGAGGCTGAGCTCTCTCAACTCAGGACTGGCAAGACCAGACAGGAGGAGAAGGCAACTACACACACCACAAAACCAGCCTCACATAATGCTACCACTCCACTGAATCAAACACATAAACACACAAAGACATACTCGAGGCTCTGAGTAAAATTTACCTAAACAGCAGAGGCCTCCAAAGCAGACACCCAAACAACTGCTACCTCAAGACACCCCACAAGCAACACATAAACCACAAAAGCAGTGTGCAAAGCAGTCACAGCCCTTAAGGCCAAATACAACACCAAACATACTTGTCATAGGTGACTCCATAGTCAGACACACTGACGTCCCACTCACCAGGCTGAACAAGGAGAGGGTCACAGTAAGCTGCCTATCGGGCGCTAGAATCCGCCACATAACACAAGCACTCGGGTCACTCCACGGCAAGTACAAATATGACACAGTCATTGTCCATGCTGGTGTGAACGACCTGAGACGTACCTCCCTGGACTACATGAAAGGAGACATAGAGGAGCTCTCTGATTATGTAGCCCAGGCAGGTATGACCCTAACCCTGAGCAGTATCCTTCCTTCACCAAGAATGATGCCACAATATAGAGACAAGATGATCAGCTTTAACAATTGGCTTAATGTCTGGTGTCATTCAAAGGGGATCCAGTGTCTGTCTGCCTGGGATGACATGCTTGACAAGCCACGCTGCTTCGCAAGGGACGGCTTGCACCTGTCACCCTGGGATTCGGATATTGGCTAAGGCTCTTGCAAGCCCCATAGTGACTTTTTTAGGCAAGGCTCAAATTCTAATCCTACCCCCCTAGATAACAAAATGGGATGAAACTGAGGGTAATGCTGCTCAATGCCAGAAGTCTAAATCTCAAAATGCACGCACTCGAGGCCCTTCTCAGTATGGAGAACATCGATGTCTGTGCTGTAACTGAAACCTGGTTCAAGGCTCCTGAGAGCACCCCGGCACTATCAGGTTTTACCTCATATCATGCGTTCCGGCCCCAAAACCCGGACCACACCACAAAAGGAGGGGGTGTATCCATATTCATAAAGGATACCCACACCTCCAGGTTGGTGGCAACGCACGAAGCTTCGGAAACCATCCAGGTGCAACTAACCATAGGCAAAACTGTTCTACAAATTGTAGCATGCTACAGGCCACCCTCTCAAACTCAGGAACCTCACACAGCCTTCCTGAAGACACTGGAGGGTATAAATGTATCTCCAAACACCATCATATTGGGTGACTTCAACTACCTGAATATAGACTGGGAACATTACTCAAGCCCTAACTTTCTAGCCCAACGGTTCCTGGAGTTCATAAATTCAAATGCCATGGAACAGCTAGTCACTGTTCTCACGAGAGGAGAAAATATACTAGATCTCATTGTCAAAAACATGGGGACAAAATGCTCCACACCGGAAGTATATCCCTCATTGGTGAGATCTGATCATAAACTAATCTCACTGGAAATCCACATCCCCCCACCCCAAACAAAAAAGACCATAGTGAAGAACTTCTCTAAAGCAAACTTCACACTACTCAAGACTGGTGTGGTATCCTTCAAGGCCCCTGAGCCAGAGAAAACCACAACCCAAGCTGCGGAAGCCCTTACAAATGCCTTCTATGAACACCTCCAGGACTGCATGGATCAGGCAATCCCAAATAAAACCAAGACTCTTTCCACAAAGAGCAAGCGTCCAGTCTGGTGGACCCCAGCCATTAACAAACTTTACAATAAGAGGAGAAAGCTATTACATGATAGAACAAAATCCATAAAAAGGAAGTCACCCCTGATCATTATTAGTAAAAAATACGAGCACTCATAAAATCAACTAAGGCCAATTTTGAGAGAAAAATTGCCATGGATTCAAAGGACAATCATAAGGCCTTTTTCAGCTATGTTAGGAACCTGGGTGGAAACTCCCAGATATGCTCAGAATTAGTCCAAAATGATACAAAAATCACTGAACCCACAGACATTGCCAACATACTGGCAGACAGGTTCAGTGCAAACTTCACCCCTCTCCCCTAAAGGAGAGATAACTATCCCAGCCGAGTGTAGCCTCCCGGACATCTCAAATGCGCAGGTGAAAGCTGCTCTCTCTAAAGCTAAAAACACAGCATCAATGGGACCGGATGGTGTCCCCGGCTGTGTGCTACATGAGCTAAATGAGGAATTAAACCCGCACATAAGGCAGCTGTTTAATCTCAGCCTTACCACAGGATACGTGCCCAAGGAGTGGCGTACGGCAACTGTGGTCCCACTCCACAAAGGCGGCGCCTCTTACGGACCCTGGTAATTACCGCCCCATAAGCTTAACAAGTCTAGTCTGCAAAGCTATGGAGAGGATCATAATGGAGCTCATAAACAAAGATATACGGGACTTGCAGACATTGGACCCGACCCAGTTTGGCTTTGTCAAGGGAAGATCATGCCTTTTGAACTTGGTCGACTTCTTCGAAACAGTCACCAAGGCCATTGATGAGGAAAGGCAGTCCATACAGCCTACCTTGACCTTGCAAAGGCTTTCGACACAATACCCCACTCGGGTATTGTAGAAAAACTTACCAGCTTAAATGTAAACCCATATGTCACAAGATGGGTTGCAAACTGGCTTAAGGACAGAACCCACAGGGTTAGAGTTGCTGGCGCTGTGTCAGACTCCAAGCCGGTCACAAGTGGTGTCCCACAGGGCTCGGTCCTTGGCCCCTATTGTTTGGCATCTACTTCTCAGAAGTACAGGCCAACATGGGAGGACTTTGGCTGACAAAGTTTGCAGGCGACTGCAAACTGGGCGCCATAGTGGAAAGTGCATCGGACACGGATATCCTTCAGAAGGGACTCACGGAAACAGATAGCTGGTGCCAGAGCCATGGCCTGAAGTTAAACGCCAAAAAATGTATAGTCATACCCTTCGGGAAAAACAAGGTAACCCCAAGCTACCATATAGGTGGCAATCCACTAAGCACAGAAGAGGTTATCAGGGACCTGGGGACCCAGGTTGACAGTGGCCTTTCTTTTGACACTCACGTGGCTAAAGTGGTTAGAAAGACCTTCTACATTGCCCACCTGATCATGAAGGGATTCACATCCAGATCTAGTGAGGTCATTGTTCCCCTGTACTCTTCACTTATCAGACCAATGATCGAGTACAATGCCCCATTCGGGATGTATCTCACCCGACATCTGCAGCAATTGGAGAGACCCCAAAAGTTCCTCACCAAAAGGATAAAGGGACTCCAAAATCTGTCATATGCTGCCAGATTGAAGAAACTCCAGCTCTATTCAGTCGCATACCGTCTGCTCAGAGGTGACATGTGCCTGACATACAAGGCCATGTCCAACCCGGAATTAATGGACATGCTCCACCTCAAAAATCCAAATCCACCAAAACCACTAGAGCAAGCGACTTAAACCTTAGCACGGATATAAATAGGACGTGCTGGAGGGATAGATTTATCACTCAGAGACTCCCTATGCTGTGGAATAAAATCCCGGTCCATGTGAGGCAGAGCACCTCGCTGACTCTGTTCAAGAGAAATCTAGACCTGTGGATGGGAGATCGTAGGTTTACCCCGGGAATCATCTCTGTGTCACTGCTGGACAGAGGCACAACAAACTAATGGGCACAGTATTTTTTCATATAAGGGGTGGCGTAAGCCACAAAAATTTGGGCTAGGCTTATAAATGTCTTAGGGCAGATAGCCTAGTATAAACCTATGAACCTATGAACCTAATTATAAGGTTGATTAGAAGAATATATGAGGGATCGCAGAGGTGCAAATTAAAGTGGGCGGGGTCCTCTCTGATCATTTCTGCTTAAGTAGAGGAACCAGGCAGGATTGTCCACTTTCTCCTTTGTAGTTTGCATTATATTTTGAACCACTGGCAAAGAAAATAAGGGACTCAGAAATTCAAGGATATAATTGGTATGGTAGTCAGGAAAAGCATGTTCTATGTGAAGATGATATTATTTTATATGACAAAACCAAAAAGGGACATTACAGTGTTGTGGAACAGTTTAAGACAGTTTCAAATCTTCTCGGGATACAAAATTAATGAAGCTAAAACAAAGGCAATAGTTGTTAATTATGTACCCACAAATGAATTGGTCCAACAATATCCATATTTATGGGGACATGATAAAAATTAAATATTTAGGAGTAATGGTTAGAAATGACTCTGTGATGGCAGCTAAGGATATGTGGGACGAGACTAAACAGAACATAATACAAAAATTGAGAAACTGGAAGTTTTGTTATATGGATATGGATACTAAGATACAAGCCATTAAAATGTTTTTAGTCCCTTTAGTTTTATGCACAGGTCAGGCATACTTATCAAATGGAGAAGAGATTGTGGATAGCAATTAAAAAAAGAGTTGAAGGATTTTATCGAGGAAGGGAAGACAGCAAGGGTCAAGTGGGATAAGCTGATTCTACCAATAGAACAAGGTGGACTAGGATTACCTAATTTGAGTGAGAATTTTAGAGCAACACAGTTAAGGCTCTCTTACACAGCACAAGCAGAAAATTATAATTCAAAATGGAAAGGGATGATGCTGACATAGGGAGGAAGCTCAAGAAATAAGGACAGATTGAGATTTTGGATGCAGTCTCTTAAGTAGAATAACCAAAATCATTATTATGCTCCATAAAATAGCAGGGAGTATTCTAAGAACCAAACCAGCACAAGAATGGAGAAAAAAGATTTTGCCGATAGGGTTGACTGTGGTCAGAGATATGGATAATAGGCAAGAGAGGCTGGAATTTATTGGAGAAAACTGGCACAGGATCCAAGGTACTGGGAGCAAATAACTAGAAAGGGAAAGGTAATAGAATGGGAAGAGGCCAAGTATTTATTTGAATTGCAGGTTAGAGATTGCCTTCCCTAGCAAAGACCGATATCAGAGTATAGGCAAAGAGAAAGAAATAGAGGGTTCCTAAATGAAAGACCAGCACTGGTAGAGTTTTTAATAGAATCTAGAATAGAAAGTGCCGTTAAAAAAGGAATAATTAGTAAAGCATATAAAATATTGCATGATAATTATAAGAATCAGAGGAACTTAGAAAGGATTGGGAAGAAAGACTGGCTAACCAATTCACAAAGAGACAATGGGGGGATATATGTATATCTCCAAATATGCAAGTCTAGAAGATTTAGGATGTTTGCCTGGAAGTATATTTTTATACCCCAAGTAGACTCCAAAGAATTTTTCATCAGGTGGATAGCAAATGTTGGAAGTGTGATGGGCAAGAAACATGTAGCTGGGAACATATTTTTTGGAACTGTGATGAGCTGGGAGACTTTTGGGATTCCCTGCAGACCTCTCTGTCAGAGATGTTGGGTGAGCAGATTGGACTGACTGGGGAGATGATTTTTTATGAGTTACACTACAGAATCGGAATTGCCTAGACACAGTAAAGCCTTGCTGAGTCTAATTATGGTGGCTGCCAAAAAAGCAATTACTAGAAAATGGAAATCAAAGTCTACATCAACTTTACATGAAGTAGTAAATATAGTAACAGTGATAAAACTGGCATTGGGATCTTTACAAAAGGGAAGGAGCAAACTACATAGGAAAAAATGGGAATTGTGGGAACAATATATGCAGAGCAGGATCGAGGTTTAAGAGGCAGGATTTGAATGAGCTATATAACGCTTAACTGACAATGACTGGATGGTTTATAAGTAATGTATAATGTTTACAACTATAGTTGTTTCGATGGTGTCTGTGATGTAAACTGTAATGAAAGTGATATTATTTTGTATCCTTTTCATTTATATAAATATAAGATTGCCTTTGTCATACGTGTAAATTTAATAAAGATGTTTGGGAAAAAAAAAAAGAAGGAAGTGCAGATAGAACATTACTCATAATTTCCCAATTGGTCAGAGCAAACCTTAACACACGAGCCTGACAATTCAAAATTCCAAAACTCAAAGCTGCAGAAGCATATACTTTTTCCCTACTTATCAATAATCTTCTCCTCCTTGCCAGAAAAAGGAGGACTGGCATTAACTAAGTGTTTAGCAACAGAAGGATTAACTAAACTATAGCTGCTGGATCAGTTTGAGAAAAGTGTACAAAACATAAAAGACTAAGGAACTGTATACATCCTAGCTGCCTGTTTAGGGGCAGTTGGCTGGCTGTCAGGAAGACCACACAGACAGGCACACACACACACAGGCACACACACAGACACACACACACACCTTCTAAAGCTGACAGAACTGGAGGAATGGATGCAGGTTCTGAAAGTCCTTCTGTAACAGCTTATAGTATTTTCTGACAGACTGAGAAACCTCAGCGTTTTCCCACTGAAAACACTGGCATGTTCTAAAAATGGTCTCAGAGAAAGAGAACTACCCCAGTTCTCCTCTGAGTCTGAATCAGAAATCTGAGAAGAAAACTCTGTACCTATCCCTTCGTCCTCCTGTCAGAATCTTGAATCTCTTCAGGAAAGGAAGTATCCCTCTTTCTTTTACAGAAATTACTTTATAAGAAGAATTCACAGCCTGAATTAAATACTGGGCCAGACCCAGTAAACTATTCCTGTCAAATGAAATTTGAGGAGGATTAGATACATGCTTAGTTTTCAATTCCTTTTTGAGGGAAAAAGTGGACCAACAGGGCAGCAGCTTCCCCAAGGATGGCATAGCATTTTGAAAAATCAGGGAAGCCTTCCCTATTCCCTGCCCAGGAAAGACAAGAATACGTCTCCCTTGCCCACTAAGGGAACCTTAATGGCCACAGAGAACATGGCTAACTCCCAGTCCATACTGGCTGTAGGTGCTACAGGGATCAGGGATAAAAAGATGTGTGATTCAAGGTACAACAAATGGACAAGACAGAATCACCCATGTGTGGCTGAGGCAAACTGCTAGCCTGCTGTGATGGTAAAAGCTGTTTGCTTAACTTTTTCTTTTTGTAGCTGAAACAAGGACTGACCACAGGACAGAGTATTCCATGATCAAGCCAAAAATGGTGCCTATTTCCTGGGGAAAAGCAGCAAAGGCCAGTAAAAACTCAGTCTTTAAAAGTCACTTTTGTCATAGACAAACATAGTAAAAAAAGTTTTACAATATCTTGCCAGCCCCACAATGTAAATAAATAAATAAATAAAACAATTCTCCACAGAAAAAAATGGTCTTCATTTACTTTAAACAACTTTTAACTGATAGGAAAAAAGAACACTTGTTAAAAAGCTCAGTCAGTCTCACAATAGTCTGTTAAAATAAACTCCTAGCTTTAGAATAACCTTCCTGAGGAGGAAAGTATTAATTGTTTGATTGTGTCTTTCAGCTTTTCGCGGTTGGGGGTCACCACAGCGGAACTCCGGTCTGTTAATGATTGGCAGTAGATTTTTACGTACTGGCTTGCCGGGCCTAACGCACAACCTTCAACGAAGGAACACCCATTCACGCATGTCGCTACACAGAAGACGCTCTAACTGAGAATCGAACGGGCAACGTCTAACTGTGAGGCGACAATGCTACCACAGCACCACCACCGCAGTATGAGGAAAGTATTAATAATAAACAAAAAATATTAACTGGAATTTTTTTTCCCCCAAAGGGAATTTATCTGCCCAGCAAAGGAACAACACAAGCCAACCATCAATCCTTGAAAGCCTCAGAGGAGTGTACTCTTTGGCGGTAGTAAAGCTCTGAAGGGCTTGGCATACAAACTTGCCTTTTAGTCAGCTCAGCCTGAGTTGCCAGACAATTTGGGCCTGTGGAAGGTACCCTAAAGCTTTGGAATCTGAAAGTACAGTAGTGTACACTTACCATAAATGTAGATGCTCGAGTGTATTCACTGTTGCAGTCATCACATTTTGGTTATCTGTCTGCAGGTAGCCCTCAGTCGGCCTGAATACCAGACTGCAGGTAGCCCTCAGTCAGCCTGAATACCAGAGTCTTGGGTTTTCTGCATCAGATGCTATCGCGTCTTCCATGATGTCAGGTCGTCAAGGGTATAAAACATGCAGCCGACGCCATTACATTTTCTTGCCCCAGATGTCAGGAGTCCCCACAATAGGAAGCAATTATATGGTGTGGAACACCCCCCGTAAAAGTAAATACCACTGTTACAGGGAATGGCCAAACAAGGGAAGAATAGGTGGAAGTATAGAGAAATCAGAGGGCTGGAGGGAGGGTAACCAGGACTGCAACAGTGAATGCACTCGAACATCTACATTTATGGTAAGTGTACACAACTGTACTATGGTCTTCGTGTTTCACTGTTGCAGTCATCATATTTGGGTTGATTCCCAAAGCTGAGGATGGGTGGAGGCAGTCAAGAAGCATTAGGGCTGGCAAGCAGGCCCTGTAAGACTGCTGTGGCAAATCCAGCTCTGGATTTAGAAAAGACAGGAAAGTAGTAACGCTTGGTGAAGGTGTGTACAGAGCTCCATATTGCAGCTTCCAGGATGTCCCTGGTAAAGACTCCCCTGAGAAATGCTGTAGAGGTTGATGTAGCCCTAGTGGAATGTGTTCTGATCCCCTTTGGGGTAGGTTTCCCATTGTGTTTGTAGCAGAAATGGATACAGTGTGCTATACATTTAGAAATGGTTTGCTTTGAAATGGCCTTGCCTTCTGCCCCTGTAATAAAGCTGACTAGCAGCTGGTTAGATTTTCTGAAGGGTTTAGTCCTGTCTAGATAGAACCTAAGCTGCCTATGCACGTCCAAAGAGTGCAGGATCCTTTCCTCTTTATTCTGAGGATTAGGGAAAAAGGTAGGCAAATGAATGGATTGGTTTAAAGCCATACTAGACACCATCTTGGGCATAAAGGATGGGTTAGTCCTGAGGGAGACCCTGTCCGCATGGAAGAAGTGGTATATTTTCCACTTTTCTGAGTAGGATTTTCTAGTACTAGGCCTCCTTGCCTCCAGAAGGACATCCAGCACCTGTTTAGTGAGGGTTGCTGGTGATGAGTTCAGGGGATGAGCCAGGCTGCTAGGTTCAGGGTTTGTAGCTGAGGATACAAAATCTGGCCCTCCTGCTGGAACAGTAGGGAGGGGTCTGAGGCAGCTGCTATGATGGCAGTACTGTCAGACTGTGCAAAAGTGGGTACCAGTGCTGGCGTGATCAGTCTGGTGCAATAAGGAGTGGCCTTGGCTTGTCCTGTTAGATCCTTAGTAGAACCTTCGAGATGAGGGGCAGAGAGGAAAGGCATAGATTGAGAGGTTTTCCCATGTAAAGTACAGAGCATCCACTTTCCATGCTTGGCTGTGGGGAGTTCTGGTGCAATATTTGCTCAATTGATAGTTCTGAGGGGAAGCAAGAGGTCCACCTCTGGTGCCCCCCCATCTCTGGATCAAAGCTTGAATGATTTGGTTCCAGTTTCCACTCGTGTGGGTCCATTAGATTCCTGCTTAAGTCATCTGCCAGTGAATTTAGTTTGCCTGGCAGGAACTGAGCTTGCAGGTGTACTTGATTGCTCAACGCTGTGTTCCACAGAGCCATGGCTAACCTGCAGAATGGATAGGAATGGGTTCCCCCCTGCTTGTTTATGTACCACATAACTGTGGTGTTGTTTGTCTTTATCAATAGTTGCCCTGTAAGAATAAGGCATTTGAAGGCTGTCAGAGCATTCTGTACAGCTAACATTTCTTTTTGATTGATATGCAGGTGCATTTACTTTGGCCTTCATTTGCTTTGAATACATTGTCCTGCCAATGAGCCCTGCATGCACAGTCTGATGTGTCTGTTGTTAGGGTTTGGGCGGCAGGAGGATGAGTGAAAGGGAGTCCTTTGTTGTGGTAGCAGGCCTCTGCCCACCAAAGGAACTCTACCCTTAGGCAAGGAATGATAGGAATCATTGTTTCCAGGTCCTGAGAATGTTGACACCAGAGACTTTTTAAGTACCACTGAAGTTTCTTCATATGCAGTTTTGCACGTGGAATTAGTAGAAAGCAAGAGGCCATGAACCCTAGGGCTTGCAGATAGCTGGGTTTTGGTGGCCAGTAGATCAAAGTAGTTTGTCAAATAAGTTTGTTTTTCTGGTGTGAGAATTGCCATCTGGGAAGTTGTGTTCAAGCTTACTCCCAGGAATATAATCTGTTGGCTGGGTACCGGATGTGATTTATTTTCATAGATGGTGTACCCCAGTGAGGTTAGAAGTCTCTTTACAAATGCCAGGTGCTGGAGTAGCAATTGCGGACTGTCCGCCTGAATCAGGCAATTGTCCAAGTATGGGCAAATTTGAAATTTTCTCTGCCTGCAATATGCAATGACTGGAGCTAGGCATTTTGTGCATACCCTGTGTGCAGTTCAAAGGGAAGTTCAGAGAACTGATAGTGCATAGAGCCTGCTCTGAAACGTAGATATTTCCTGCAAGATTCCCTAATGGGGATGTGAAGATAAGCTTACTTTAAGTCTAGGGTGGCTAGCCAGGAGTCCCTGTCTAGCACAGGAAGCAGCTGTTGGAGAGTAAGCATTGTGAACCTTGGAACCACCAGGAAGGTGTTGAGATTAGACAGATCCAGGATAGGGTGCCAGGAGTTTTCTTTTCTGGGTACCAAAAACAGTCTGGAGCAAAAACCTAGTCTCCTTTGCTCTGCTGGGACAGGCTGAAAAGCCTTGATGCTGAGAAGAGAAACTACTTACTTTTGGACATTTGCCCACTGGTTTGGGAGGAGGTCTGATCATCTGCTTGGGGTTGGCAATGAGTGGAAGTAGAATCTGTATCCCTGGTTTACCATGTTGAAGACTCATCTGTCCTGGGTGATGCACTCCCAGTTTTTTGCATGCAGGGCAAGTTTTCCTCCTAAGGTTGCAAGCACTTCGGCAAGGCTTAGAAGAGATAAGGATAAGTCACTGTGAGATTTTACCATAGGATGGTGGCTTACTACTCCCTGTTTTAGAGGTGGGAGCACTCCATTGCTTAGATCTATGCATAACCTGAGACTGTAATCTAGGTGGTCTGCTGGCCCTGGGTTTGGACTGAGAATGTCTGGGAGGGACTGGAAAGAACCAGTTTTTAGAAGGCCAATGCCTACTGAATCTAGGTGGCGGTGCCTGCAGGAAATCATTAACAGTTTGCATAGATTTAGCTTTTTCCTCCATCTTTTTGAGGACGACTTCTGCTTTATTGCTAAACAGGCATTCTTGGCTTAATGGTGCATCTAGTAATTTTGCTTTGACATGGTCTGACAAGATTTGTTCCTTAAGCCAAGCATGCCTTCTAAGAACAGACCCAGTGTCAGCAGCCCTGCAAAATGCTTCTAAGGCATCAAAACCACATTGCAACATATGTTTTCCAACTTGGTTAGCAGAACGCATTACCTCTTGTAAATCTTTATGTTCTGCAAATCAAGAATCAACATAATTTTCTGTTTAATTAGCTCCATAATATGTTGCTGATACTTTAACACATGAAACTGGCAATTTAAAGCCCTAATGGCTAGAGAAGGACAGGTGTATACTTTCTTAACCCATCTGTCTAAAGCCATAGAGTCCCTGTCTGAAGGGGAAGGGTTTTTGGCTGTTGTAGCCTTAATGCCTTTAGGTCCCTGGGAAATGGTATCTGGATCTGCAGTAGGATTCTTAAAGAGAAATTTGTAGGTGTCAGGTACGCTGTAGTACCTGTCCTGTTTCCTGGGAGCTGGAGGCAAAGTATTAGGGGTAAGGCTGGAGGCAAAGTATTAGGGGTAAGGCTGGATTCCAAGAAGACATCAACTACAATTTCCAGAACAGGAGGTATAGCTAGAGACTTGTGCTGAAGCAAGTTTAAAAATTCCCTGAGTCTCTTTCTGGACTGTGGCTAGTCCTGGCACTCCCAGCAGAAATGCTCTCTAAGGGGATGCAGGGTTTCACCAAAGGAAAAACTTCTGGTGGGGAAGCAGAGTGAATGGAAGCCTCTGCATCAGAATCCTCATAGTAGGATAAGGGTATGTCCTGGTAATCAGAAGGATCAGAGTCAAAAGACTCATGATCTGAAGAATCAGAAGGAAAATCAGTTCTTGGTCCTTTTGAGGGGGAAGGCTGGCTTTCCCTAATTAAAGTAATAAGATCTTCAGCCATGCTAAGCATTTGTTTCTGAGGCATGTGGCCCTGAGAATGCGCTTTGGCCGTCGGTTTCCTAGGCGTAGTTCGAACTCTGGCCCTGAGAAATTTGTATTCTTGGTTCAAAACGAAGGCATCGGTTTCATATGAAAATCGGAAGGCTTGAATACACCCTCAGAAGCCGGTGCCTGCACAGTGGCTTCGGACCCATCCAAGGTAGAGACATCCACAGGTACCATACTTGAAGAAGCCTCTTGCGGCATACCAGACTCCGAATGGGTCTCAGTAGAGGCCTGCAAATCTGCAGAAGTGGGTATCAGGGCCTGCAAAAACTCCTCACTGAGTACTGGCCTATGCCATTTGTCTCTGTCTTTATCCTTACGTTTTTTCAGAGGATTGGTAGTCGGATGGCTAATCAAAGCCATTTCGGAATACAGAGAATGACAGCGAAAGAATTTAGCAACAAAGATAGCCCAATGACGAATAGTTTGGACATTAAACAAGGCACAAAACCAACAGCGAGGAACTTCGTGGTCTGGGCTTAAAAAGATGACGCAATAAGAATGAAAATCTCTGTGAGGTATTTGCTTTCCACAGGCAAGACAATTGTTAACTTTTTCTGACATCGGTTAGAGCAAGAAAAAAGGATCCCCAACAGGGTACTTACCTTTAGAAGACTTCAGGTCTGAAACTTGAAAAACGAAAATTTCAGGAGGCGGCGCACTTGTGAACTGCTTCTGCTTTGGACACTGCATGGCAAGAAAGATTGATGTAATGGCGTCGGCTGCATGTTTTATACCCTTGATGAACTGATGTCATGGAAGAAGCGACAGCATCAGATGCAGAAATCTCAAGACTCTGGTATCCAGGCCGACTGAGAACTACCTGCAGCCAGATAACCCAAATGTGATGACTGCAACAGTGAAACATGAAGAACATCGACTGTTACATCCTTTGCAGCATGTAATTCATACAGGGAAAGCTACTGCAGCAGTGAACATTATGATGAACATACTTCCATCACTTCCGTATAAAGCTCACACATTATTGTAACTAACAAATTAACTCATTACAATTTTTCACCATTTTTATCATTTTAATGAATTAAAAGAATCTCTTTCCTTGTTTACTTACAATGAAATATTTCATCCACTGCACTTTTAGAACTTTATTAACAGTCACTGGATAAGCACATCTGCTCAACTGTTTTCATATATGTGTCAATGTTAGTATTTCAGCTTACTGCACTCTTCAGACTGGCCTAGAGCCATTGCATTTTTCCATTCTGATTTGCATTCTGTGAGATGGATCACACATTTTAACATGTCACTATACTGTGGTCATAAGCTCTATTCCAAAATGCCCAAACTGTACTTCTTTCATTAGTGCTGTGATCTGGGAGGGTAGTTCTGAGTGGAACTTCTAGCAGCAGAGACATTTTAAAGTAATTCTGAAAAGCAACATTTGGCATTGCACTACGTTGTTGACTGGTCTTAAGTCATGACATTCTGCTCTGAATTTTATGGGATGGAACATGTATTTTGCAGTACAACATTATTCTGTGGGAATGTGCAACATTCAACAATACTCCTACTTTACTTCTCTGACTGCAAGTGGAATGGCCTATTTTGACTAGGATCAATGACACTTTGCACTGCACTTTATAGCAATGAAGAAATAGCACCACAAAAAAGACACAAACTGTAAGCTATACGGTACTACTGGAGTGGAGCTGCAACATAAAGCAAGATATAGCACTTTAAAATACACACTTAATAGCTAAAAGGCATATAAAAACAATCCATTTAAAGAATGCCTTTTCAGTGAAAACATGAAGCAGGAAAAAAAAACAGGTGCAGCTCACAGTTCTGACAGCTGTCATCATTATCAAATGAACAAGATGCATATAGAGATGACAGCCAAAAAGGGGACTGATAGTTTATTAAGAAAACTGAATATAGCGTTTATATTACATAATCGAACTTTTAAAAGTTCAAACGTTATATGATCAAACTTTTAAAAGTTCAAAAATGTAATAAAAAATAAATAAACCAAAGAAAAAACCTCACTGAATGGTTTAAACGGTTGTTCCCTGGGGAAAAAAATTGCTGATCTGTGTGCTCAACATTTTGGGTTTTCGGGGATTGTGGGACGATTACATAGGGTTCGCAATTCATTGCGTTCACTTATATAATATAGATACAACAAATTCATATAATAAGATAACCCATGGAATTCAGGACATACAGGAAAACAGGAGGTTATATGTAGCTTACAAGTCTGAATATAAATGGTAACCAGCATAATTACGAATTATGCAATTCAAGCACACAATTATAAGAGGTTATAGATAGCTTAGTTAATTAAGAATGATATAAGCACTGTAGCAGATAAGCCTGAATACAGATGCTGACCAGCTACACAGAAGCACAGCTAGAGAGGAGAGAAAAGCATAAAGTGACCCCCACTGTGAGGTGTTAGAGGGCGTGACGCCAATAAGTTGGCAGTGTAGTGCTGGCACTCATAAATGCTGGCAAGAAAACTAATTCAGTTTCTGCTTCTGCTGTCAAGACTGAAGCGCTTTCTTCAGCACTTCATGTATAGTATAATTTCAGTTGTAGCTAGGCTCCTCAACATCCTGGCACTCCTTAGGAAGAACATCAGATCAGAGAAAGAAACAGACTTTTTTGCTTCTTAATTTAGAGTTAAGGGCACCAAAGTGGGGAGCTACACTGGGTGCCTGATAAGCTAGCCACATTATGCATACTGGCATGAATACAACTAAGGAACTACCTATAGTGTACCTGTGCTTGAAACAACTACAACAAAAAAACGCAGTCAAAATAAAAAAAGTTAGCCATTGTTCTGACTAATCCAATCATATGAAAAGGAAAAAAAAACTGTAAAATATAGCTACTTCTTGGAAAAACTGGTAGTCTTCTTAGCTGCATCTAGTGATCTCCACATATCTATTCAGGAGTGGTGTGTTTCTTTATGCTTAGGTATTTATACTTGGGTAGAATAACATTTTTGGGACTGGTGCAGCTTTGTAAAAATACAGAAATACAGAATTCAGTTCAAAGAAAGTTGCATCAATACTCTACATTTCAAAGCAGTATAAAAACATACAAATGATTAAAAAAAGAAGTTATGAACTCAGCGTAACGTTCCATGTGAGTTGTTCCATCTCGCCTTCATTCTTCACTGATGGGTTCGGAGCCGATCCTCAGCTCCGACACAGCCGACTAGCAAGCTCAAAGTTTTCCAGTAGCTCGAGACCCAATCCCTTATCCCACAATGCACTGCTGGAATTACCTCAGATCTTGTTTGCTGCGTACCATATAGAGATACAATAATTATTCTGCCTAGGAATGAAGACACATTGAGAAACCAGGATTAAGACAGGCTCCAGGTCAACTGCCAGCCAGGAGGGGGAAGGAAGGAGGGACGTGAGAATGAAGGAGAGATGGAACAACTCACATGGAACGTTATGGTGAGTACATAACTTCTTTATGTGAAGTTGTTCAATCTCACTGTTTATTCTTCACTGATGGGTAGCGTCCCTAGCACCCTAACCCTGGGTGGCTCACGGAAGTACACTCTTCAGAACCGTAGAACCAAATGAGGCCCTGTCCCTGAAGGCCTTATCCACTTTGTAATGAGTTATAAAAGTGTGAGGTTTAGACCATGTGGCTGTCGCACAGATGTTGTCTAGAGGTAATTTGGCTTGAGAGGCTGAAGAGGTAGAAACTGCTCTGGTTGAATGAGCCTTCACCTTACTAGACAAGGGCATGTTATGACAAGAATAAGTGTAAGTGATACAATCCACCAGCCCCTTAGAGTTGCTTTGGCGACTGGTTTACCTTACCCTCAGAAAAAGACACAAAAAGCTGATCTGATTTCCTAATCTCTCTTGTTCTGTCTAAATAAAATCTAAGTTGTCCATGAACATTGAGATTGTGCAATATATATTCCAATTTGTTGGTGTGATTAAAAAGAAAACAGGCAACTCAATGACTTGACTGATGTTAATCTCCAAACATACTTTGGGCAAAAAGGATGGGTTTGTCCTGAGAGATACTCTGTCAGCATGAAAGACCATATAAAGGAGGCTTGATGGATAGGGCTTGGAGCTCTGACACTCTGCGGGCTGAAGTGATGGCTACTAGGAAGATAGTTGTCCACGACAGAAAATTTAGCTCACAAGATGATGCAGGCTCCAAGGGAGGAAAAATGATGTGAGAACATAAAATTTAAATTCCAGGGAGAATAAGGAGTCTTCACTGGAGGCCTCACGTGAAAGGAACCTTTTAGAAAAGCTTTAGACAATTGGTGAGCCATAATATTCAATCCATCGATCCCTAGATGGAAATTAGATATAGCAGCAAGTTGTACCCGCACCGTAGCAGCTGCTGCTCCTTTGCTGAAAATTTCTGGCAAGAATTGTAAAATAGAAGACAATGGTGCTTGGTAAGGGTCAATATTATGGGAGGAAGCCCAAATGGAAAATTTCTTCCACTTACTACGATACAACTTTCTAGTGGAAGGCTTATGGGAAGCCAACAAAATCTGACTAGTGTCATGGGGAAGATTATAAAGCCTGGCTATGCGGGGAATTGCAGCAGCCAAGCGACTAGCTTCAGTGTCTGCAATGACGAATGAAGATCCCCTTACGGATGTGTCAATAAGTCCAGAACTGGGGTCCAAGATCCATGGGTCTTCCAGAATGTGATGGTAAAGAAACAGAAAACAAATCTGCCGAGGCCAATGAGGGGCTATAAGGATGATTGTCCGTCCCAGTGACTTTGCTTTCTGTATCTGGGTATCAGAGGAATTGGGGGAAATGCTTAGAGGAGACCCGGGGGCCAATCGTGGACAAGAGCATCCCTCGGGGACTGACCTGGCGGGGGAATAAGGACAAAATAGCTTCTGCATTTGTTGTTGATATGACTGGCAAACAGGTCGCAGGAAGGCTGGCTTTACAGGAAAATCCTGTCTGCAATCTCTTGTTTGAGGGACCATTCATGGGGTAATAAAATTTCCCTGCTCAGTTTGTCTGCTATGACGTTGGATTTGCCCAGGATGTGCATTGCTAACAGAAAGCACTGGGATGACACTGCCCACTGCCATACTCTGAGGGCTTCTCTGCAAAGGGGGTAAGACTTGGTCCCGCCTTGCTTGTTCAGGTACCAGACCACTGACATTTTGTCTGTCTGTACTGCAACTGCCTCTAGAGGAAGAGAGTCCTGAAAGTATTGCAAAGCTAGAAGTCTTGCTCTCATCTCAAGGACATTGATATGCAGATGTGATTCTTGATCTGTCCATGTGCCTTGGGCAGTCTTTCCTTGAAAATGCCCCCCCCCCCCACCCTATCAGGGAAGCGTCCGTGGTCACAGTGGCAACTGGAGGGGGTAGCATGAAGGGACGTCCTACTGTGACATGAAGAGACGTCAACCACCACTGAAGATCCTTCTTGCAGGAATTCATTATCAGGATTGTGTGATTCATTGGAAGTTCTTGGTAAGACCACTGCGTGAATAGGAGCCATTAATGGATCCTCATATGCTTCCTTGCTAACGGGATTGCCAAGATTGCTGCTGCCATAAATTCTAGTACTTTCAATACCTCTACAGCTGGTGTTCTGTTCTTTGATACCAAGGCAGTGATGTGTTGGCGAAGAATACAAATCCTTTCTGTTGGAAGATGAAGAGTGGTGGTTGACTTGTCTAATTCTGTCCCTATAAAAACGATATGCTGCGACGGCAACAAGGCAGGCTTTTCGAAGTTGACTGTAATGCCTAGCCAATTGCATAGTGTCGAGTAGCCTCTCTCGCTTGAAGAAGTTAATGCATGGTGTTGGAGGTAAGGAGCCAATCGTCCAAGTACTAAACACCTGGAATCCTAGACGCCTCAGATGAGCTGTGACTACTGCCATGCACTTGGTGAACACTCTGGGGGCTGTAGTGAGACCAAAGGGCAGAGCTCGGAATTCATAATGATTGGCTCTCAGCCAGAAACGCAGGTGATCCCTGGATGGTCTGGCCATCTTTATGTGGTAGTACGCATCCTTGAGATCGATCGAGCACATCCAATTGTCTTTCCCTAAAAAGGGAAGTATGTACTTTAGCGTGACCATTCGGAACTTCTCTTTCCTCACAAATTGGTTGAGTCTGTTGAGATCCAAAATGGGTCTCCAATCCCCTGTTTTCTTTGGAACCAAAACGAATCTTGAGTAAGTTCTGAATCCTGTTTGGTCTGCCGGGACTGGCTGGATGACTTTTTCTAGCAACTGGTGTATCTCTATTGTTGCTTGTTCCCTGTAACTGGGTGGGACGTCTGGGATTTTTTTGACGGGGAGGGGCTAGGTGGAGAATGGTATGAAATACCCTCTGAAAATGATACTTTGTACCCAATTGTCATTAGTTATATCTAGCCAGGCTTCTGGGTACAATGACAAGCGACCCCCGACTGTCACCAGAGTAGGACAGCTGGGCCTCCCTTCAGGAGCGCTGGTAAGACTAACCAGAGAAGTGATCTCTGTCACCCTGGTGTTGCGGACCCCCTCTGCCGCAAGGGCGGCGTCTTCCATTGTAACCCCCTCCTCTGCCTCTGGAGGAGGGCTCTCCACGTGTGTCTTGAAAGGCTCCTTGGGCTTTCCGGAACCACATTTTCCCTCCCCTCTGACCTTTAGGAAAGGGACGAGTGGGGGTGGAAAAATGGACTCCGATGGCAGACAGAGTCTTTCCTTCTTGTTCACACCTGGTAAAAGTCTCCTTCACCTTTATCCCAAACAAGGATGAGCCATCAAACGGGGTTTTAGTAAAGGAAGACTGAAAGGGTTCCACAAAGGAACAGTCTCGCATCCAGGGATGCCTACAAAGAGCAATTCCTGTACCTGCAACTCTACTCGAACCATCAGCTGCATAAGATACAAGACGCATGGATGAGTTAACTACTGAATTAAGGGTAGCAAGCTGGGTAGCAACTTTGTCGGATACACTCGTAGCTACAGCACCCTGAAGAGTATCTTCCAACTCCTTAATGAGATCTCGCTGCAGTCTGGTAAAATGAGTCAAGTAGTTCAGTGATCTGAGAGAAAGTCGCTGAGCTAAACATGCGTTTCCCATATCGATCCGTGATCCTAGATTCTCTGTTAGGAGGATGGATAGACGAGGAAGTCTCAGACATTTCCTTTTTAGTGGCTGCCGCCACCACCATGGCACCAACAGGGACTCCCTTGGTAAAAAAGGACTTATCTACAGGGGCAGAAATATACTTATTAGCCCTCCTAGGGACAGGTTCCATAGAATCTGGTGACTCCCACACCCTACGAGAGGCCAGATCCATAAGCTCATTGTAGGGCAGAGACACCCAAGAGGTGGAAGGTTGAGACCCGAATGCCTTCAGCAAAACCGGCTCGTCCTCAGTAGGGCTCTTGGACTGCCTATCACCCCTCTGCCTAAGAATTTCAAGAATCTCCACAAAGAAGATGTCCTCAGAGGGGGATCTAGGGGACCCTTCTGATTCATCCAAGTCGGTGTCTGATGTTAGAGAATCCTGTGGAGAGTCCAAGTGCCTCCTCATGCATAATCTCTTCCTGGGGACTTCTTCAGGTGGAACTTTTGGAGAGGTCTCAGAAGAGCAGGGAGCACCCTGTAGGGCTACATGAGGCTCTGGATCTCTATGCTTGGGATGACCGGAGGAAACAGAAACTGACACAGGCACTCTAGGGGAGGAAGAGGCCAGACCTGAAGATGAGGAAGTCTTAGGAGACAACACTTGCCTCATGGCTTCGAATGTACCATGGCTCCGATGAGAAGGAGTCAACAGATCAGGAGGAGCCACCATCCCCTCCCGCACCAAAGCCGTGGGCTCCGAGCCCGAGGTAGGAGCCGAGCTCACCCAAGCCGAAGCCCCGAGAAGAAGAGTCGGCACCAACAAGTCGGTGCGACTATCCTCCCTGTACCTGACCGAAGAGTGTCGGCTCCTAGAGTCCCCAGTCTGCGCCGAGGACATACGAGCAGATGGAGCCAACGACACTGGAGCAGGTGTCAGCTCCAAGGGATCCACAATCATCAGGTCAGCCTCCTCTGGCTCCGAAGGTCCGGCATGGCTCGGAGGAGGAGTAGACAATTCAGGAGTAATGGTCTTCGGCTCCGACAGTTGGGTCTGAGCCGACAGCAATTTAGCTAGGCCTGGTGCCTTTAAGAGCTTCTGAACCAGCCGGTCCATATCCAGATCGGATAGGCTGACCGAAGACCTGGAGGAGTGAATAGATGGAGCCGATTGGAGAAGTAGAGGGGGAGGTTTTTTGGCAACCAGTTCCAGAGCAGTGTCCTGGGTCCGAAAAGAACAGAGTGTCGGCTCCGAAATCAGTGGAGACAAAGTGACAACACTTTCCAACGTTTTCCATTTCTTTGTCCTGGTTTCTGAGGAAGATTTGGACGATCTGCTGGCCCCATCCTGGTTAGACAATGCCTCTGAGAAAGAGTGTTTAATAATATCCCTGTCAATTAACTTCCTCTTCCTTTCTGCAAGCACTCGAGTAAAAAAGGAGTGGCAGATACTACGTGACTCCTGCAGGTGCACCTCACCCAAACAGTACACACACTGCACATGGGCATCCGCAACGGACATCTTTTGTCCGCAGTCTGTGCACTTTTTGAACCCAGACTTAGAATGCTTTTCCCTTTCTTCAGACATAGCAACTAACTACCTGAAAAAGAATTCACAAGATCAAAAAACACTCTTTAACTATATAAGATAGTTTCACTCAGAAAAGAGAAATCTAATTCACTACAAACAGCAATGCAAAAAGACAGCGCAAACAGCCCAAAAAGGCAACTAATAATAAGAGTAATTCAATATCAAAAAGCCCAAAAAGGGCAACTGTAATCTTACAAGTTGTAAGAAAAGGCCCAAGGCCAACAGGCCGAAGGCAATCAGTAGAAATTTATTGAGAAAAAGGGAAAAACAGAAAAATCTGCTAACTAGGTAATACTATATAATTATAATAGTAGAAAGATATAAAAATGCAATAGAAAAACTTGCTGAAAGTTGAAAATTCCCACAACAGTCTCGAGCAATGCTGGAAACCAAGAGATCCGTGCCACGGCAAACTAGATCTGAGGTAATTCCAGCAGTGCATTGTGGGATAAGGGGTTGGGTCTCGTGCTACTGGAAAACTTTGAGCTTGCTAGTCGTGTTGGAGCCGAGGATCGGCTGCGAACCCATCGGTGAAGAATGAACGGCGAGACTGAACAACTTCACATAAGTTATGGTAATCAAGTTAGTAAAATCTGAATGCAAAAAAATCATCACTTCTACTCATTCTTTCAGATGACCCATTGCATCTTACTTACGTTTTTTTCTTCTGCAAAATCTTTCTTTCTTCTCTAGTGCTGCACCAGGGGAAATACCCCAAAAGAAACTTCCATGCTTCTTTTCTTACTGTATGACCAAGTCCCTAAAGAAGAAAAAGAGCTATATATAAATGAAGTCAAGCACAGAAAATAAGCAATAACAATGTTAGTGATGTAACAAAAAGATATGCAAACCTTATAAGATATAACAATCTATAGACTTTTATTGCAAGTCACATCTTCCGATCACACTAAACTCAACTTCCAGTGGTCTGTGCCGTTGTACCAAGTGAGCTGCTATACACCTGTATATACCACCCAGATCATCCTCAGCTGTGACTTAGTTTACAAACTAGGATAATGAACTAATCCATTATGGGCCTATTTCAGTCTGTGTCATAAGCAGAATACAGTCAAAACCAAGGCACAGATATGCTGATCATCATAATCGACACCGACCCCGCGTTCTTCCCATTTTTCAACATAGGTTTAGGGTGACACATCAATTTTCACCACCTCTCTCAATTCAGTGACACTATCTTGACTTTTTCCACCATCCTGCCTGAATGTTACAAGTCTTCTCTTATACAATCCAGTTACTCTTGACTGGACATCCTTGTTTCCTCTTGCCTTTTTCCTGTCATTTACAAATCTTCTCCAAATCATCTTCTGTCTTCCTGCACATGTGACCAAAATGAAAGTTATGTACTTGCCATAACAATAGATCTGTGTTGTCCTATTTGTCCTGTTGGTTCAACTGATGGGTCTCAGATCCAGTCTCGGCACTTCCAAATGAGTGGATCCTGGGCTCTTACTCCTTCCTCCTCTACCCTTAATCTCTCTCTGCTTCTACGAGAATACCACAGATCGAGCTTGCCCACTAACCTACAAGATAAGTCACTGAGAATAAACTTGAACTTAGCCTATAATAAATATATCTGATATATAGAGAAAAGGCAATCAACTGAAGTTGATGTTTGCAAGACTCCTGGAGTACCATACATTCTTCAAGGTGCAACAGGTGACAATCTGGAAGGGAACAAGGGGAAGGGATGTTTTTACCAGATGAAAACAGGACAACATGGATCTATCATTATGGTGAGTACTTAACATTTGTATCCGATGTTGTCCATTTTCATCTGATTCATCTGATGGGACAAATTTCCTAGCTATCAATTTCCTGGGAGTTATCAAGGAAGGATATTCCTGAGCAGAGTGGTGCCAAAGCAGCAGTGTGATCTGGATTGTGCATCCAAATTTATAATGAGACACAAAGGTGTGAACAGCTGACCATGTTGTAGCGGCACAAATCACATCAACAGGCAGATTCTGTTGAAAACCATGGAAGTTGCTACTGATCTTGCTGAGTGAGGTGTTGATCATTTAGGCAATGGTACACCCAGTTTGTCTTATAAAAATAAAAAGCGGTTTGACAGGCATCTAGAAAATGTGACCCTGGCGACACAACACTCTAATTTGACTTTGGAAAAGAAACAACAACTGATCTGATTTTCTGAAATCATTTGTCCTGAGGATATAAAACTTAAGTTGTCTATATGTTACATTTGCTTGATGTTAGTATTCTCCTTTGTCTGAGAACTTTGGAAAGAAAACTGAATGATTTATCCACTGACTGATGTTAGATTCAGTTGCCACCTTAGGAGTAAAAGAAGGATTTGGTTTTAAGAAAACTGTCCCTCTGAAAGGTCAAATTTGGTAGTTTGTACTGAAAAGCCTGTAATTCTGAGAATCTTCAGGGCAGCACAGTGGTTAATGTCATCACGTCACAGCAAAAGGTTCTCTAGTTCAATTCCCAGCAGGGGTGCCTTCTGTGCGGAGTCTGCATGTCTTCCCTGTGTTCGTGTGGGTTTCCTCCAAGTACTCTGGTTTCCTCCCAGATTCCACAGACATGCGTCTGGATTGTGTTTCTCCCCGGGCCTCCGCTGAAAATAGGCGCTGTCCTAGTCGGGACTTTCCTGGTCAACAAAAGTTAAATAAATAAAATTCTCTTAGCTGAAGTGACTGCCACCAAGAGTATTGTTTTCCATGTTAAGTACTTACAATCTGATGAGGCTGTTGTTTAAAATGTGAATTGCGTAACAGCTTGCAACATTTTTGTGACAGCCCAAGGAGGAACAGGATGTCTTACGGGAGGTCTAAGAAGGAAGATTCCATCGAGAAAGGCTTTAGAAACTTTCAAACAGGCTATAAGTGTCTGATTACAGCCAATGTGAAAATCTGAAATAGCTGATAACTGAACCCTTATAGTGGAGAAGTTGGAATCTTTATGAAACAATTCCGATAAAAAGTTTAATATTGAAGGGATTGGATAAAAAACAGGATCCAATCCCTTTTCTACAATACAGAATGAAACCTCTTCCCCATTTACTTCAGTAAATCTTCCTGGTGCTAATTTTTTGAAAAGCTGCCAGAATGTGAACTACTCTTTCTGAAAACCTGGTATCGCTGGCCATCGTTAAAACTGGAATAATCAAGCTATCAGATTAAGGATATCTAGATCTAGAGGATAACTGGATGGGTGTGAAAGAAGGTCTGGGCTGTGAGAGTGTCAAGGGAGGACAAAGAAGATAAGGCCGAAGTAATGGGAGCCAAATCTGTCCCGGACAAAAGAGGCAATAAGGATTACTTTCACCTTGCACCTCCTGGTTTTCCAAATGAACTTTATGATAAATGGGAATGGGGAAAGGCATGCAGAAGACCAGGGGGCCAAGCATGGACCACAAAGTCTCTCAGTGACTGACTCTGAGGAGGGATAAGGGCAAAGTAGCTTCTAGATTTGTTGTTGAGGTAAGATGCAAATTGGTCACTGCAGGGCTGGCCCCAGTGATGGAAAATTTTGTTTGCCACTGACTGACTGAGGGACAACTCATGAGGCAGATGAATTTTTCTTCTTAGCTTGTCTACTAGCATCGTGAAAGTTCCCAGGATGCACAATGCTACAAGAAAGTGATAGAAAGACATTGTCCATTGCCAAACACTCATGCCTTTCTGACATAGAGGGCAGGATTCTGGTTCCCCACTGCTTGCTGATGTACCAAATTACTCACATACTGTATGTCTAAATGTAGATCACACCACCTGGTGCAGAGTCTTGAAATGTCCACATTACTAATGACTGCTCTCATCTCCAGAATGTTGATGCGAAGGTTGGCCTCTGTGTCCAGGTACCCTCAGTAGTCCTCCCTTCATAATGACCACCCCCCCACCCTAAAAGTGAAGTATCTGTACTGACCAGAGCCACTGGGAAGGGAGACAAAATGGACGACTGGGAAAGATACCCAACACCTGACTGGAGTTAGTCTGATGAATGTGCTCAATGGATGGTGTAAGCTGTGACCATTGAGCTGATACAGTCCACTGAAGATCTCATGTGTAAACAAGAAAAGGGAACCAGAGTGATTGTTGAGGCCATAAGACCTAGTAGTTTTATAACCAATGTCACCAGCAGAGATGAATGTGATTGTGGTGATGTGAGGTATTGCCAGCTGTGTCAGGAGGAGTAGGGCAGTGGATGTGTAACATATGCCAGCATAGCTAGCTGAATTTTGTAAAGAATTATATGTCACTTGTATATCAAACTGATTTGTACAGATGCTTGTGTTGAAAATGTATTTGTAAAGCTGCTTGTGTTAAAAATGTACCAACAGTGGGTCCATGTTGGGCAATAAAGAAATACACCTGTATGTCAGACTGAATTCTAACTGTTGAAATGATTATATTGTAACAGAGGATACTAGAAGAGAAGAGGTTATTTCAGTCTAGCTAACTTTGAAAAATAGTCTGAAATTAAATAACCTGGTTTAGGCCATAAAGATTGTATCTTACGGTTCTGACTGCAGCCAGAGACTAAACATCTGTGAAAACCAGGACTAGGAATCCTACTGTATTGTCCCTTAGGGGTGAACTAATTGCTACCTTGGAAGGGTAGAAGTTTTAAATGGTTTTACAGCTTCCAGATGCTATAACACATCTCAGCAAAGCTTTATCTGTGTGCATGATAACACGTGCTAAATTCTGGTTCAGTTTCTAGCAAAGTGGGCAGTGTGGAAACCACAGTCAGATGACCAGATGTATGAGATGTCAGTCTGTAATCCAGCACTGAAATGATGTTTTAATACTAGATGAGACAAAAGTCTCAGAGTAGTCTGTTTTTGAAGCCTGCCAAAGAAGGAAAACTACTCATCCACTTCATCTTGCCTTGCTTTAATAAGCAACCAGGGAACAGTAATTCTTTACATTAATCAGGAAAATAGAGTAAGATTAGTTAAGTATTGTTTTTCTGTATCTGTGTGAATCTATCCATTTGTGTTATTTTTAATATTTCTTGTGACCAATTCTGATGTTTATTGTAAATAGATATTTACTATTTTCATGTTATTTTATTATTTATTATTAAATATATTTAAACTTTTCATTGTGGCTGGTCTTTTAAAGAATATTTTAACCTTTGAGAGTACATATATTTATTTGGTGACACTGTGGCCGCTCATGAAAGCGGCATTCGTCAAACACTACCATTTGTATTAGTATTAATTTCACTCAGTATAACTGGGTACCCTTGTAACAGCCTTAGACTAGCTGGCTTTGCAGTGTCCTGGTGGCAGTACCTACCTTACAGTTTAGGCTGAGGGAGCACAGCTAGTACATTTTTCCAGCTTTTCCCAGGTGTGTGTGTGTGTGTGTGTGTGTGTGTGTGTGTGTGTGTGTGTGTGTCAAAATCAAATCTCAAAGACTGTGTTGTCAGCTACTTCAAACAGGGACACAGAGCACTGGTTTCACAGAGAGGGTGGTAGAGGACTTAGCTTGGAACACTCCACTGATGACTCAACTCTACAGCTGTGCCAGTGACGAGTCTTACTGGGGACCTAGAGAGAGAGAGACCTAGCAGCAAGAGGGAGTGTATTCCCTTTCTGCTCTTAAGGGAAATTGCTTGGTGCAGACAGCTGCATCTGGAAATACTGTGTATCTATTTTTGTTCCAAGTGAATGTCACCCCTCCAGTGTCAGTGGTGAGGATTCAAGCTCCTTGATTTCTAACCCAGAGTAAGAACATCACAGTGATAACACTTAATTTGCTGATTGTCAAAGAGAATGAATCCTGGAACGTGTAAGGCAGCTATTTGATTTTGTGTGTCTAGGCAACATTCTATGAATTCCAGTGATTGAGTGGCATTCAGTTGGGTTTTTGGAATGCTGACTGTTACACCCAATCTGTGAAGTAAATGGAGTAAAGTGTTCCTCTCCTTTTGATGAGTAGATTATTGGCCAAAGTGATGAGCAGCCAATCATCCAGATATGAAAAAAATGGGAATCTTTACAGCTTGAGACAGGCTGTGACTACTGACATGCATTTGGTGACAACCCAGGGGGGCTATGGTGAGATCAAAGGGCAGAGTTCTTAACTGATAATTGGTTCCCAGACCGAAACACAGGAATTTTCTTGATTGCTTGTTTAGCCTTACACGATAATAAACATCCAAAGATCTATTGAGCACATCCACTCATCCTTCCTGAGGAGTGGTAGAATGGACTGACTCATGACCAACCAGAATTGTGATTTTAAATGACTAAGGTCCAGAACTGGTCTTATGTCCCGTCTTTTTTGGAACTAAAAAAACATCAGAATAGACTCTGAATCTTATCTAGTCTGATAAGACCTGATGGATTGCTCATTTGTATAACAGCTTTTGACTTCTGCTGTAGCAGATGCCATTTGGTGGAGTAGAACCAGGGGAATATTTTTCACAGTTTTGAGGATTAAAGGGAGAAGGTTGGCATAATGGTTAAGATATCTGTCTTACAGCCGATGGGTACAGGGTTTGATTCTCACATGGGTTGAACTGGCTAGGTTTAAAATGGCCCACAAGGGCAGTTAGCCTAGTACTGATCTATGAACCTACAAGAGAATGATGTATCCTCTGATGACTATCTGTAGCACCCATAAGTCTGTAGTGTTGGCTTGCTAGGTTTGATTATGTATAGACAAACACCCCCTGACTGCATTCAGAGTGCAGCAGTTGAGTAACCTTTCAGGGGCACTGGCAGGATTTCTTGGAAAAGTGTCCATGAAATCTTTGGTTTTGCAGACCACCACTGACACTAAGGCAACGTCCACTGTAACCATCCCCCACCCACCCACCACTGAAGGGTTTGTCCGAGGAAGCATCTTGGTTAAAACCCTGAAATATTCTGAACCACATCTTCATCCTTCCCTGTTGATTCCCTGAAAAGGTCCTTTAAGGAGTGGAGAAGTGGATTACCATGGCAGACAGGGTCTTACCATCCGGCTCACTTCTGATTAGTGTGCCCTTAACCTTCAGGCTAAAAAAAAAAGTAGATGTCTTGAAGTCTTCCACAAAATCACACAACTGCATCCCGTTATGATTGCAAATGTTAATCATTTGAGAGCAGCTACATGGCGATGTCAGAAATAGAACTGAGGGCAGATAGCTGGATGTCCATATTTTTTTCTGGATATCCACCTGCAAATTACCTGAGGGACAAAGAGAAATGTTAAGCTTTTTGGTCAATTCTCTCTCTCTGGAGGCATGAGACATGACCCAAGTAGATCAGCACTCTAAAAGGAAAAAGTTGCTAAAACATACGTCTGTTTTCCAAATCTGTCTAGTATCCTAGGTTCCCTAATAGGGAGGTGGACAGATATACACATTTGGGAGAGTTCCTTTTTTGTGGCCACCAATATGACCGTGGCGTCTATGGGGGGACCTTCATTCCAATGTGTCCTATCTTTAGGAGCTGCTAGAAACCTGTTGGGCTTCTTTGGTACTGGCTTCAATTTATCAGTTTTGTCTTCAAGGCTGCCACCAAATCAATCAGGGCATCAGGAGGCGATACCACCCTGGTGGTAGATGAGACAGTTCCACAGCCTCCAAGAACCTGGATTCTTCCAGAGAAGGTGCATCAGTGGACCAGGCCACCCTTTTGCTTCATCAATTCCAGGATTTCACCAAAAGTGACATATCCAAATGGGGACCGGAGGGAATCCTTCCTTTCATTCACATTCATGTCTTCAATGACACATTCAGACAATTAATTGATATGTTTTCTTTTACAAGTCATTTCTTATGGATTCGGGTTTGAGGAGTTTCATAAGATGGTTCCAAATAAGACTGGGATCTTAGAGTGAGCACTTCCCTGAAACTTTTGGAAGCTGACTGTTCCTGGCAATGCAGAGGTCAATGCAGAAAAAGAAAGAGGTTGGGCATGCAGGAAGCACTCCTCCTCTGGTAGCGAGAACCCTCTTGAAAGCTTTGAATGCTGAGCCAGAAACAGGAATCGAGGCAGACTCGAGCTGGAGCCGAGAGAACTCTCAGATACCTACTCGGGCCATATACAAAGCAGACATCAGAGCTGTACTATTGACAGCTGATGCCCCAAGAGGCACTGATGGATCAGAAAACTTCAAAGTTGATCTGTCCTTGATGGCTCTGGCTCAGATAAGTTCAGACTCGCAAGAGGATGGAGGTAAAGATGTATGGTCCATCAGCGCCAAAGTAAATGCTCTTGGTATGTTCAGACACAGGGACTGTGGATCTGAGGATTGCATGAACACAGGGTTCCTGACTTTCAAGATGGCTGCACATTGAGTAACAGCTTAATTTCAGATCTCCCAGTGTGAAAACGTAAACTCAGAAGACAGAGCTAGTAAAATCATATTTTGGGGTAAATTTCAGTAACTGGCTAGTAAGTCCACTGCCTGGATGCCAGCAAAAAAGAAATTCAGAGAACCTGAAAGAAAATCAATTAGAAAAAAGTGAGGAAAAAACACTGACTGGGAAGAATTCTGCAGCTGTTCAGCAAAAAGTACTGCATGCTCCAGCTTTGGTGCAAGACAGGATTTCCAGTAACTTAGAGGAAAAAATAAGTCAAATGTACTCAGAGCTGATTAAAATAAACAAACCACTGATGGAGTATATCAACTTAAATTACAAAAGGCTGGAAAAAATGGAAGCAGTTTTAAATAGATATTCAGATGAGATGATAAAACATGAAAAATCAAACGTCAAAATGAAAAAAGGCTGGCTGAATATGAGACTGCTCAGGAAGAGATGTCTCAAAAAAATATCAGAATTACAATATAGAGCACATACGGAAAATGTGAGATTTTGTGCTGTACCAGAAAAGCTGGAAGGAACAGACTATTAATTTTATGAACGCACATATAACCAACTAGACTGGTATTCCACAGCAGTTGTTAATTGAAACGGCACATTGTGTGTATGCTCATTCTGGCCACAAGAAAGCAACCTACAACTTTAATAGTAAAAATGCAATCCTACCAGCAGAAGGAGATGATTCTGAAAAAAATGTGGCAGAAGGACAAAGTGCTAAATGTGGGAGACAGAGTGTTTGTGAACAATGATTACTCACTGTACACTAGGCAGAAGAAGAGTAAATTTATTCCATTAACCAGGGAATGTTGAGAAGCAGGCATAAGATGCAAACTGCTATACCTACCTATCTTCAGAATATTCTTTCTTGGATGGATAAAATTATTTTTTGATGCAGAACATGCTAACAAGGAAATACAAAAGTATGTCCAACAAAAAGCTGTGAAAAAGAAGGAGATTCTGCTTCTTGTTCTTCTGGTAATGAAGACCACAGACAGAGACTGTGCAAGTGAAACATTTTCCAATGGTTCAATTGAAAATGCTTGAGAGAAAAAAAGCACAAGGGTTGACTAGAAGAACCAAGCATACTTTGGAAATGAAACAGAACCAGGATTTGGGAGATGGAGATAAACAAGAATAAAACCAGCAACTTTAAAACTGAAAAATAAATGTGGATAACAAAGCACTAATTATTTTTGTGAAACATAACAGAACATGAAAACCTGGAAATATTGGACTTTTTTTTACTTTGTTGAACTTGTAGAGTAGAGAACTGTAAAGCATATTTCATTAATGTTTGGAGGAACACTTAGGAGAGGTGAAGAGGAGGGTGACGGTTAACTGTAAGTAAAACAAAATTCTGTTCTAACAGTAATATTTTACAGTGAATGATAACCTGCATGCTATAAAGTAAAGTTTTCTCTGTTATTTTCAAGTGTAATAGGGATACTAAAGTAAACGGGTGCCCCTTTTTTCCCTAATTCACTCTTTCTCCTAGTTTACTTTTAAGAAACGTAGGCACTGCAATGTGAAAAAAAAAAGAAAAGAAGTCTGGACAAAAGTGTATGATATGAGAAAACTCAATGTGCTTTTTCTCATTCTTGCATAGGGGATGACTAGATTAAGGGCCTTGGCTTAATCTTGTAACATGTTTTAAGAGAAAGCACATAAAAACAGAACACTGAATATAATAAAGCTTTCCTCTAGCAAATAAATAAATTCATGCTTGTAGCAGCAACTCTGTATGTTTCTCATGACTCCATGGAGACAAGAGAGCAATAAAAACAGGACACTTGTTTCTTTCAATGGCTAGCAGATCATATTTTCTGAAAGCATTCAAGTGTTTTCCCATTCTGAGACAGCAAAAAAGTTACAACAAAACCAGACAGCACTTAGAAGCACAGGCTGTACCATTTGTCCTAGCATGGATAACCTTCCTTTTAGGTTAACAAACGTATGTGTGTCTGGCCGTCAGTTTGGGACACTTGTTCCTATTAGGAAGGTTAAACTTCACTACTTGAAGCTGCACATAGTTTTGTGTATTAGTATTAAGTTAATAGGTTTTAGGAGTGTGCTGGGGTGTATTTTTTGAGGATTTTCAATAAAAAACGTTTTGTAAGACGTGACACAGGCTCAAATGGCTAGAACAAGAAACAATTGAATAAAAGAACAACCTAGCAAACATTAGTGTTTGCATGTAACCAAAAGCTGGAACTAAATACTTAAAGCAGCTGTTACAAATAAAAAGTGGCAGTAATAGCTTTTTAAAATATCCCTTTCTATATCATCTTTAAATGTTAATGCTTTCACATATACATACAAAAAAAGAAAAGTGTGGTGAACTACAATAAAAACTGTAGAGTGCAAACAGCTATGCTACACAAGATACATTTGGAAAGAACTGAACATGTGAATTCAATAATGAAAGGTTTTCATGACAAGTTATTAGGTAGAATACCCGGGACAAAGAAAAAGAATAGTACTTATATTAATTGCAAGAGGAGCTCCAAGAGTGATAAAAAAGGAACTGTCAAGGAAGGAGGATTATACTGGCATTAACTAAACTGCTATAATTGAGCTTAAGAAAATTCTGAGAGAAATAATCAGTTTTCAGCAGGGAAAGAATAGTGGTGTAAAATCTTACTATAACCATAGATGTCCTTCTCTTCCATGTTGCAGTATTCCAATTGTGGGATTTCCTGCCCTAAGGCGACTCATACGTCTTTACATCATTCTACCTAATAGACTCCTTCTGCACTTGTTTTTAGTCATTTTTAATTTAACTGCATTTTTTAAACTGTTTGGTCTAACATTGCTACTTACTCAAGTGTGCCAGCTTGCACTGCATTTGAATTGTTTTGACTGCTATTTTAGCTACTTTTCTGTATATATATATATATATATATATATATATATATATATATATATATATATATATATATATATATACCTTTCTTGAAACTAGTGTAGTCCAAATTCAGATTTTCTGTATCCAGGACTGTATGGAAGCTTCTGAGCCCCCCCCCCCAAGCTTTCTGTGTTGGAGGGAAGCCTTCTAGCTTATCAGTGGGAGTGGTAAGCGTTAGGTAACCTATCTACCACATAAGGAGTGGTTCTGGCCCAGAAATTGTAGTTATTGGACGTTTGGGCAGTTTTTCCATCTCTCTCAACTTTCTGATTTAAAAGCCCTCATTTGCACTTGTTTCCCCCCTTTGCTGTAACTAGTTTAGTCCAGATACAGATTCTTAGTTTTAGCACTTGAATTTGTTTACTCGTGATCAGCACTTGTTCAGAACTTGTAAGCACTAAATAATCTACTAATTACTACAGCACTCAACCTTCCTCATTACCTAGAGGAAAACAGTTTTGGTACTTTCCTCACTTGCTTAGAGAAAACAGCTCTTCTACTCACTTTCCTCACTTATCTAGAGGAAAATAGTTTTTTATTCAGGCATGCCCAAGGGTCAGCTCCCAGTGTTCTTTCCTGTCTATCTGATGAATCTGGGCATCTTGGGGCAATGTAGAAATTGCCTCATGTACACAGACAACCCACTCCTCCTACCACCCAACACTACAACCTGTGAGAGATGCACTTACCACACTCATCACATAGACTCACTAAATCTACACCATCAAAATCCACACATAGAAACACAAAAATATTCACAGAGGCTCTCAATAATAATCTGCTCAAGCAACAGAAACCTCCAAAGCAGAAATGCAAGCAATCTCCACCCCCAACACAACCCAAATGACACAGCCCGTAGACTCAGTGTGCCACTCAACCACAGCCAATAAGGCAAAACAACGTACCCAACACACTAGTCATAGGTGACTCTATAGTCAGGCACACTGATGTCCCACTCTCCAGGCTAAACAAGGAGAAGGTTACTGTCAGCTACCTGTCGGGTGCCAGAATCCTCCACATAACCCACACACTCAGGTCACTCCACAAGTACAAATATGACTCTGTCATTGTCCATGTTGGTGTGAATGACCTGAGACATACCTCCCTGGACTACATGAAAAGGGACATGGAAGAGCTCACCGATCTTGTAGCCCAGGCAGGTATGACCCTAGCCCAGAGTAGCATTCTGCCATCACCCAGAATGATGCCTCAGTACAAGGAAAAAATGATTGACTTCAACAATTGGCTAAGCTTCTGGTGCCATTCTAAATGGATCCAGTAGGTAGGATACTTAACACCGAAAGTGTGATAAGGGACCTTGGGACATAGGTGGACAGCAGTCTCTCCTTTGATAATCACATCACCACAGTAGTAAGGAAACCCTTTTATGTGGCACACCTCATCGCAAAAGGTTTCTCATCCAGAGACGCGTCATTGACCACCTTGGGCATAAAGGAGGGATTAGTTTGCAGGGTGACTCTGTCTTTGTGGAAGGTCATGTAGGGGGGGAACAGGCCATTAGGGCCTGCAATACTGACACCCTTCTGGCTGAAGTGATAGCCACCAGAAAGATAGTTTTCCATGTACACATTTGAAAACCACTGGCATTCCTCTGTAAGGAAGAATACCCAGCCCGTTTGAATGGGTGCTAGTTTAGTTTTTCCAGGATGTAGCTATGGTCCCAGGGCTGAGGGATAGGTTTCTTTGGTGGTCTCATGTTTCACACCCCTTTGAGGAAGAGCTTTATGTCAAACCTGGCTAGTAAGGGGGGATCAAGGGGCAAGCAGGCTGACATAGCGGAAAGGTTTACTTTCACTGAAGAAAAAGAGAGTCAACTGACACACATAAGAGAGGACAAGGGGGGCATCAGCAGAGCAGGGTCCCTTCCCTTGTCCAGACACCGCTTTGTAAATCTTAACAACTTAGTTAGGTAAGATTTTCTGGTGGTAGGTTTCCTTGCCTCCCTCAGGACTGAAAGCACATCCACTGAGTAGTAGTGTCTGAAAGGAATCAGACGTTTATCACCCACAGAGTCAGGAATAACATCTGTAAGTGTGCATGGAGGAGATATCCTTTGCCCTGTGTCAGTGGGTACACTGTGTAGGGTAACTTGTAGTGATTGCCCTTGGCTGGATTGTGAATTAGGGGGGAACCAGTGCTGCCTTGACCAGTAGGGGAGTCACTAACAAGATTTTTGGTTTGCCCTTCTGGATTTTCAGGAGGACTTTCTGAATCAGTGGGAAGGGAGGGAAGGCATAAAGAAACTTCCCCTCCCAAGGGATGCTGAAAGCATCCACTCTCCATTGTAGAGGGGAGTATATCTTTAAGCAGAAGGTCTGCAGCTGCCTGTTCTGAAGGGGAGGCAAACAGGTCTATTTGTGGAGTACCCCACCAATGGACTTTGTCTAGGAAGGACCCCCCCCGTCCAGCATCCATTCTTGCTGTGGGAAGGAAGTCCTGCTTAGGAAATCTGCATGCTGATTGTCCTGTGAGGAGATGTAGGTCGCCTTCAGGACCAAGTTGTGTCGACAGGCTAGATTCCATATCAGCAGAGTCAGTCTGCACAGCTGATAGGCCTTTGTCCCTCCCTGTTTGTTGAGGTATCACATAACAGTGGTATTGTCGATTACTATCAAGAGTACCCCTGGTACGAGCAGGGGGATGAAGGTCTGCAGGGCTAGTAAGACTGCTGTCATTTCTCTGACACTGATGTACTTGGCCTGTAGAGAAGGGTGCCACTTTTCCTGAACCCCGTAAGATGCCAGTGTCGCCCCCCCCACCTGAATCTGAGGCATCTGTATGCATTGACTGGGTTGGGGTTGGGGGTTGGAGTGGAAGTCCTGGGTTTAGTTGGACTTGCTAGATCCACCAGCTGATTTTTGTCTTTAGACAGGAAAGGAGGGGAATGACTTGCTCTAAAGAATGTAGGTGTTGAGTCCAAACATTTTTGAGGTACCACTTTAGCTTGCGCATGTGCATTCTGGCCAGTGGTAGCATGGGGATGGTTGCTGCCATTAAACCCAGGAGACGAAGAAATTGCCTTGCTGTCACCTTCTGGGAGTGTAGGGTTTCCTTGAAGTGGGAAGATAAGGATAGAACCTTGTCCTGTGGGAGAACAGCCTTAATTTTTTCATTTCTGATTCTGCAGCCTAGGAAAATCTTGTCCTGGCCTGGGTTCAAGGAGGACTTTGGGAGGATGATGGTGAACCCTTGATTTTATAAAAGGGCCATGGTGAAGTGCAGATGTCTTGAGAGTGTATCTCTGGACTCTGCTAGTATTAGGATGTCGTCCAGGTATGGATAAATCTGGATTCCCTGGGTTCTGCAGAAGGCAATGGCTGGGGCTAGACACTTTGTAAAGACTCGGGGGCAGTGGATAAACGAAAGGGCAAGGCAGTAAATTGGAAATGTGAGAAGGGTCCACAGCAACGCAGGAATTGTCTGTGGGAAGTCCTGATGGGTATGTGCAGGTAGGCTTCTTTTAGGTCCAGAGTGGCCATAAAGGCAGCAGAGTGTGGAGAGAGAGCATTTTGAAGGAGGGTACCTTAAGATGAAGATTTAGAAAGGAAAGGTCTAAGATGGGTCTCCAGGGCCCATCTTTTTTGGGAACCAGAAAGAGACAGGAGTAGAATCCCTTTCCTTCCTGTCCTGGGGGACAGGTTGTATGGTGCCCAGTTTTAATAGGTCTGACAAAACTTGTGGCAGGAGATGAAGTTGGTTTTTGTGGGGAAATGGAATGCCTTTTCTGGGAGATTTTTTTTTTCCAGGATAGGAACGAAGTAAGCACAGGTAACCTTAAGTCCAATAGCCCAAAGATCCAAATTAGAGTCCTTTCTTAACGCACGTTTATTGAGTAAAATAACAGCATTTTCGCCACTATCATATAAGTAGCTTCATCAGAGATACAAGCACAAGTGCAAAGAAACACACCTTTATATGCACAGGAAGTGACACAAAGACGTCACCTCTCAGTACGAATGATAAAGGTGTTATAGGTTCTAAAAGTACAACATACTAAAAAATCAATTAACAATCATAAAATATAAGGCAGCAAAAGTATGTTGTTTGCCTCGATATATTAATGACGAAACTTTCAAATAAAATCTAACCATTTTTAAAAATAAAATATAAGTACAATGACATTGACAATAGGCAAGAGGGGGCTGGAATTTATTGGAGAAAACTGGCAAAAGAACCAATGTATTGAGAGCAAATAATTAGAGGGGGAAGGGTAAAAGAATGGGAAAAGGCCAATAATTTATTTGGACTGCAGGCTAGAGATTGCCTTCCCTAACAAAGATTGATATCAGATTATAGGCATACAGAAAAATTAAGCAAAAGACCAGCACTGGAAGAGTTTTAGCAAAATCTAGAAAAGACGTTGCGGTTAAAAAAGGAATAATTAGTACAGCATACAAAATATTGCATAACTATAAAAATCAATTGGAGGAGGTTAGAAAGGACTGGTAAGAGAGACTGGATAAGCAATTCACAAAGAAACAATGGGGGGATATATGTGTGCCTCCCAAATATTCAACAAAGTCTACAAGATTTAGGATCTTTGCTTGGAAGTGTTTACGTTAAGTATTTTTATACACCAAGTAGACTCCAAGGAATTTTTCCTCAGGACAGCAAATACTGGAGGTGTGATGGGGAAGGAAGAGGTAATTGGGAACATATTTTCAAGGAGTGTAATGGGTTGGCAGACTTTAGTATCCCTGCAGACTACTCTGTCAGAGATACTGGGTGAGCATATTGGTGTAAGTAGGGAAATGATTTTTTAGATCCAATACAAAATCAGAACTGTCTAGACATATTAAGTCCTTGCTGAGACTAATTATGGTGGCTGCAAAAAAATCAATTACTAGAAAATGGAAATCAAACTATAAACCAACTTTCCAAGTAGTGGTGAATGTAGTAAGATAAAACAACTGGAATTGGGATCTTTAGAAATGGGAAGGAAAACCCCTATCCCTCTACTCAGTTTCATACAGACTCCAGAGAGGTTATCTCTGTCTGGCATACAAGGTGATCACGGCCCCCACCTTGATGGGACTGCTGCATATCCACAAGTCAAGCTCCACTTAAGTAAGTCGCACACATGGCCTCAACCTGGTCTGTGACATCAACAAGACTGTTGGTGGGACAGATTTGTGTTCCAGAGACTTCCCCATCTATGGAGTAGACTCCCTCTCCACATCAAGCAAAGTACATCTTTACCCCTTTGTAAGCATAACCTGGATAACTGGATGGGAGACAGAAAATATACCCCTGGGATTCCACCCATGTTCCTGCTGGACAGGGGCATCAGGTGCTGATTGGTCTAAACAAGGGCTAAATTCTTGGCTAGGCTTATAAGGGCCTCTGGTCCAATAGCCTAGTAACCTCCTATGATCCTATCAGTGGAATAAAAAGGGAAAACCTTGGTTGAGAAGTACAAATAAACCCAACAAAAGCCAGGGCTCCTCCTATGATCCTATGAAAAAATGGGAATTAGGAACAACACATGCAGAGGAAGAATAAGGTTTAAAAGAAGGCAGGATCTGAATGAGCTATGTAATGTTTGACTCACAATAACTGGATAGATTAGTGATGGATAATGTTTGCAACTAAAATTATGTCAATATGGTTTGTTTACATTTATATACATCATCACTGAAGGCAAAGCTCACACATAAAAGTACTCGTAATGTGAATAAGGTTGTCAGTAGTACACATGCTGCACCCATCATGCACAATTCAAAACAGACATCTAGACCCACATATACTGAGGCACTTACATGTAACCTTCCTAAACCACAAAGACCTCCTAGACAAAGTACACATAAAAATAGCTTCAGCAGCCCCACATGCACTCTTTCAAAACAACACCCATATCAACACATAGAGCTATATCTCATGGAGCCTTTACCTCTAAGCCCATAAGGCAAGTCTCCACACAATCCAACATTCTAGCCATTGGAGACCCTCTCACTAGGCTCAGTAAGGAGAAAGATACGGTCAGTTGCTTTATCAGGAGCTAGGATCCGACACATTACATATGCACTCAGGTCACTGGACCACAATTACCAACATGACTCAGTCATGGTCCATGTGAGAGTAAATGACCTGAGACGTACCTCTCTTGACTATATGAAGAGAGACATCATAGAGCTCTAGTAATATGTGTATCAGGCTGGTATGAGCCTAGCATTGAGCAGCATTTTACCTTCTCCAAGGACGATGCCAAAATATGAACAAACGATGACTGAATTTAATAACTGGTTTAGTTTCTGGTGTCATTCTAAGGGGGTGCAATATTTGTCATCATGGAAGGAGATGGTCAACAGACCATGCTGCTTTGCCAGGTATGGTCTGCACCTCTCCCATCTAGGCTTTTGAATATTAGCTAAAACATTGTCTTCCCCCATAGTGCCTTTTTTAGGCAATGCCAAACTGAAAGCACTTCCGACATAGCAAATCAAAACCAAGAAACCCTAAAGGTGTTACTGTTCAATGCTAGGAGCCTAAACAAAAAAACTCCACTCCCTGGGAGCTCTGTTTACCCTACAGAAAGCTGATGTCTGTGCAGTCTCTGAGACGTTGTTTAAAGCCGTGGACAGCACACCAACAGTGCTAGGTTATAATGCCTTCCACACATTTTGACCAGCTACTTCACAGGCAGGGACTAAAGGTGGAGGTGCCTCTATTTACATAAAAAATAAATGTACTTCAAGGGTGGTCAAACAGGACAATGCACTTGAGCTGCTCCATGTTCAGATAGGTAAAATCCAATACCACTTCCTTGCAATACAGGTCCCCCTCTATGACCCTGGAAACCCGTACCATGTATTTAAATTTATTAGAAACATTAACCATCCAACCCAATACTATATTCATGGGTGACTAATTGCCTCACTATTAACTGGGAATCCTATACGGCATCAAATGTACAAGCACAGAGATTCCTGGATTTTGTAAACACAAACTCCCTGGACCAGACAGTCAATACACTAACCAGGGGTGCAACCATACTGGATCTGGTTCTCACTAATATGGGAGGGTGCTGCACACCCCCTACTGTAATGCCTTCCCTGGTAAGGCCAGACCACAGAATGGTCTCCTTTGAAGTAAAAAAAAATAAATAAATAAAACCTGGACCCCCAGTTAAACCGGGAATATTCAGAAACTATTCTAAGGCTAACCTCCTACTATTAAGTGAAAACCTGGCAAAATGTCAAGCCCCTATAAACTCTGAGAACACTTCTGTGTATGCAGAACTGTTCACAGAAACCCTGTACAAGTATGTTAATAGCTGCATAGTGGCAGCTGTACCCACTAGGAAAAAGTACAGAACTAACTCAAAAAACAAGCCACCCTGGTGGAATCATAAAATCAATTGGGTGTACAACAGGAGGAAGGAAATCATGGCAAAAATTAGAAGGTGGAGCACCCAGCAGGATAAAAGCACTCTCATCAAACTAAACAAACAACTCAGAGGACAAATAAAGTCTGCCAAAGCCAAACTTAAGGTAAGTTTGGCCTCCCAGGCCAAGAACAATCACAAAGCATTCTCCAGCTATGTCCTCAACCTCAAAGGCAATACACAATTGTGTGCAGAGCTCATTGCAAATGGAGCCACCTACACTGAGCCAGAAGATATAGCAAACCTCCTGGCTAATAAATTCAGCTCCAACTTTGCTCCTCTCTCATCCTCAATCTTTCCTCAGGAAATATAATCAAATATAACTCCCCCTACTATCACTAGGGAACAGGTCCTTAATGCTCTCTCTAAGACCAAGAACACTGCATCAATGGGCCCAGACAATATCCCATGATGCTTTCTACATAGCATGAAAAACTACCTATCAGGGCCTATGGAATTACTATTTAACTGAAGCCACCAAACAGGCTTCATGCCTCATGAATGGAGAAAGGCAACAGTCATCCCTCTGCACAAAGGTGGGTCATCTATAGACCCTGGAAACTACAAACCCATAAGTCTCACTAGTCTTGTATGTAAAGCCATGGAAATAATTATCATGGAGATGATCAATGGAGCTAAACCTCCAGACACTGGACCCAACCCAGTTTGGTTTCATCAAGGCAGATCATGCCTACTCAACCTAGTGGACTTCTTTGAGAAGGTCACCAAAGCAATGGATGAGGGCAAAATCATTCGCACTGCCTACCTTGACCTGGCCAAGGTATTTGACACAATACCCCATGGAAATAATTATCATGGAGATGATCAATGGAGCTAAACCTCCAGACACTGGACCCAACCCAGTTTGGTTTCATCAAGGCAGATCATGCCTACTCAACCTAGTGGACTTCTTTGAGAAGGTCACCAAAGCAATGGATGAGGGCAAAATCATTTGCACTGCCTACCTTGACCTGGCCAAGGTATTTGACACAATACCCCACTCAGGCATTGTTGACAACTCAAGAGGTTAGGTACAAACCCATATGTCACTCGGTGGATAGCCAGGACCTAGGAAGTTAGAACTGGGGAGTCCACCTCTACAAAGAGGCCAGTCACAAGTGGAGTCCCTCAGAGATCAGTCCTTGGACCGTTCCTTTGTGGCAATTAATTCTCAAAAGGCAAGGCCAATGTCAGTGGTCCCTGGCTGACTAAATTTGCAGATGACTGCAAATAAGGAGAAGTCATTGAATCTCGTACTGACACAAATATTCTCCAGGAGGGGCTGACACAGACAAACAACTGGTGTCAGAGCCATGGACCAAAATTAAATGCCAAGAAATGCATAATAGTATCCTTTGAGAAGTCATCCATCCCTGGTAACTATCATATTGACAACACACTCCTTAGAGGTGACCCAGTAGTCAGGGACTTAGGGACACACATAGATAGTGATCTAGCCTTTGATCATCATGTGTCTGCAGTGGTGAGGAAATCATTCTATGTTGTGCAACTTATAAACAAAGGTATGGCAGCTTAGTGCAAGGAAGTCATTGTTCCACTGTATTTGGCATTCATCAGACCTATCATGGAGTACAATGCCCCCTTTGGTATGTACATAACCAGGCATATCCAACAACTGGAACGTCCACAGAGGTTCCTCACTAAAAGATACAGGGTGTAAGTAATATGTCCTATGCTGACCGCCTTAAGGCCCTGTCCTTGTATTCTGTCTCCTACAGGCTTTTGAGGGTGATCTATGCCTCGCATACAGGGCATTGTCAAGCCCCACTCTGATGGACCTCCTGCATATCCACAAAACAAACAGTACCAGAATTACCCGTTCTAAAGACTTAAACCTTGCTTGTGATATAAATAGGACCTGCTGGAGAGAGAGAGAGGTATGCATCCCAGAGACTACCCCCGTCTATGGAACAGGCTTCCCATCCATGTGAAGCAAAGTTCCTCCCTAAACCAATTCAAGTGCAACTTGGACAATTGGATGGGAAACTAGAAATTCATCCTTGGTTTGGGACCAATATCTCTAATGTAAACAGGTAACCTGTAAATGGTTCATCTCCCAGGCCCATGCTTACACTTATCAAGGGTTTCAGAACTTGTCATCGATTTGGGATGCACAGCTAAGCTTAAAAAGGCCCTTGTGGTCGCAAGCCTAATAAACACCTATGAACCCATGTATGACTGCCCATGTCATACTTGATATTTTAATAAAGATGTTTCTTGTTTAAAAAAAAAAAATACAGGGTTACTGAGTAGCATGGTCATGAGACTTTTCCTCAGGTCAATCTTTCGAAACAGCACTGGAATGATCCCCTTCCCCAAATGAATATGCTGTTGAAGAAATCTGCACATCATCCTTTCAACATCAGCATCAGTAAGGCTCCTCGAAGAACTGGTAGATCTCACTGAAGAGGCTACTGAGGAAGCCCTCGATGGTCATTCTTCCCTGCAGGATAGGAGAATGTAGCCTAGGGCTACTGGGATTTGGTGAAAACAGTAAAGTTGGAGAAGGAGATCAGATCTGACACGCCTTGGGGGTCCAATGATTTTGGTGCTTTCAGTGCCGGGGTCAGGGTCAAGTGATGATTTGCCAGGCTTCCCCACACTGTTTTTCCTTGTCTTTCCGCACTGATGCTTTTGACCACTTCAGAGAAAGGAGGAGGAGGAATAATCTATCCTTGCTGAGATGAGCAACCTTTCAAAAACAGTTTGCCCTTATGACTTTGTGAGGCCTTATATCCAAAACAGGCACATGTCTCACAATTAGTGTCCCCTAGACAGTAGACAGAGCCTGGGGGTATTTTGTGAGCACAGCTGGAGGAATTTCAAAAGTTTTCTCTGACATGCTTATCTCAACAAAAAACACAACTCGACAATATTCCAAGAAACCGACAGCACTGCCAACAGCCTACGGCCAATCCAGCAAAGCTCAATTGGAATAGAAAGAATTAGCTATATAATATTTGATGACTAGTAACTACAGTAGGGAAATGTACAGAAAGCTATGCTAAAGATCAAAAGAGAGAAAAGTAATTCTGTTTGACTTATTGTCTATGAAGAATGGAGATCAGAGCCCCCTTGAATATCACAACTGTTCATTTCAGGCAGCAAACAGGATCTGAAATATTCTAACAGAAGCAGGGAGGAGTCAGTGCCCCAGATCCATGTGTGTGCAAGTGCCGACACTGGATCCTACTCAGATCAGAGACCCATCAGTTGAATCAGATGAAAGTGGACAATACTGGATCTACAGTGGTTTGTTTTTCTGAACCTTCCCTGCAAATTGGGCTACTTTAGCTTCTGCTCTGATGTCATTCTACCTTCATCTGTCCCATGTGAACATCCTTCCATGCACTTCATCTTCATCATTACAAGCTTCTTCAGGTGCTCATCCTTCACTGCCAACATTACTGTGCCACACACAAGCACTGCTCGAACAACCATTTTATATACTTTACTTTTTAGTCTCTGATATTCTTCTGTCACACACTAATCCTGACACTCTGTGCCATTCAAGTGAAGCACATCTGACTGTAGCTTTGACCTCCTTATTCAAACTTCGCATCTATTCCACCATCCTACATAGATACCTAAAGCTGTTAATCTTGTTCCCCAATTCTCCATTCAACTTCAATTTTCATCTTCTTTTGATTACCCATTTAGTGCCATGACAGTTATCTTGTCTGTACTCAGTTTCATTCCATGTACATTCAGTTTTGCCTTACTGTCCATTTCACTTACTGAAGTTTATGTTCAGAGTCTGCTTGCAGTACCACATTGTATACTGCAGCTTTGTTGATTTGTCCCCTCCAAACTGTTTGATAAAGCAGCCCAAAACCAGGATGAACAGCAATGTGCTCAGAGCTGAGCCCTGATGCACATTCACTCCCACTGGGAACCCTTCAGTAAGTTCAAACACACTTTACTTGTTTCATTTGATCCTTGTGTATTGCCTGCACTAATTCTAACAATATTACAGGAACTTAAAACCATTGCAGGATTGTCCAATTCAGCTTTCTTGGGATCTTGTCATATCTGTTCTTCAAGTCTAGAAATGTCCAGTTGGACTTTTTCCTCATCTCCTGCTTCTACACTATCTGTGTCACTGCAAACACTGGGTTGGTTGTGCATCATTCTTACAGGAGTCTGAACTGCTCACCTCCAATCTTATCTTCTATTACTGTACATGTTGGTTTATATATCACCCTTCTTCAGCACTCTCTTGCAATGTGACAGAAACTCGATACTGCTTGTTCTGCCCACAACTGTGAATTTTTCATTTGTTTTTTGTACACTGGTACTAGCTTTTAAGACAAGTAATCTGGAATAAACTTTTTTCCTCCATACTGTGATGAGTACTCTCAGAAGCCACTTCTCCCTTCACTCACAAAACATCTAGATCATTATCTGTTGTGACTTTATCCAAGTTTGCCTTCTCTGACTTCATTTTCCTTAGTGCTGTTTTTCTTTTAATTCTTCTTCTTCTAATGTGGTTCTTCTTCTTTCATTGTTGGCTGTGCAGGAGACAGAACAGCCTCAATGAGGTTTTCTTCATTCAGAAGCTGGAAGTAATCCTTCTATCTGCATCTGATGCCCTCTGAACTGGTAAGCATGATGTTTATGATGTTCCTTATGAATGTGTCTGATAACTAACTTCCTGTCTTTGCCTTAAACCTGATAAATCTTTTCTATGCCATCTGCAGAGTCACTTTCCAGTAGCTCATAGAAAACAGTTAAATATACAAAAATAATAAGTACACAAAAAGGTGAATAAAATGAAACATTCATGCATGTACAGACAAAAATAATACATGTGGTCACATGATACGCATATAGGACATTCATATACAACAGTATATAAAGGAAGGTGTTCAAAAATTTGATTCTGACAAGTAATGCAAACACACACAAAAGATTAAACACAATCATGCATAAAAGTATCTATATACATGTACCACTTAATGAATATGCTTATGACACCAATCATATAAGTTAAAAAAATACAACTTCAGACATTCCAATAAGCCAGAATCATAAATGAAACACAAACAAAGGTACTGGGTGGTAAAACAATATATTCAAATGTACAACTTATATATGCATCATAGTACTAATCATATATCTTAACAGTTTGAGGTATTTCAAGAAGACAAAGTCATATGGAAGAAAAAACACACAAACATGAAGGCAGTTGGTTCTGCATGGTTGCTACATGAATAAGTAATGGGGAAATGACCAAAACATGGACACTTGGCCTATGTTAGCTATTATTTACTTTTAAAAATAAGAGAAGGCCAGTTCTATGCTTCACCAAGGCTACCAATGAGCCTGATAATGTACAGCCTAGTGTGGGAAAGACATGACTGTTGTCTTCAATTTCCTAGAAGCATAGTAAGCACTGCTGCCCATATGTAGAGATTTATAAGGAGCAGAACTCATTGAGTACTCGTAAAGATAAAAGGACAGTATCTCCAGACCTGTAATTTTGAAGATATGAACATCTCTGATTCTAGCTTTGTCCTTCTCTTTCAGACTTTTCTCTTCATCCACCCCACCTAGATATCTAAAGCTGTTATATTCCACAATTTCTATTATATTTCAGTGTTCTAAGTCGCCAAATTCCTGCCAGGAGAACTATCTTTTTTCTACTCAGTTTCATACCATGTACCTTTAGTTTTGCTTTACAGTCCCCTATCATTTACTGAAATTTCCATTCAGTCTGGTTGTAGTGCCACATCATCCGAATACAGATGTTTTGTTGATATGTCCCCTCTGACCTCTTTGCTAAAGTAGTCTAACAATGGTATGAGCAGCAGTGGGCTCAAAGCTAAATGTTGATGCACACCCAGTCCCACTGGAAACCCTATGTTATGAAGCATGGTGAGGCAAAGAAAGTACACTCAAGCTGTAGCATTAAGACTGCATCACCTATAATCTCAGAACCAAAATATATGGAAGATTTCCAACACCGAGAAAGTTGCAGTTCATGCAACCTTCCAAAGAAAGGGTAAGATGATGCAACCGATGTCCCAGGTATCTAGGAGTATCAGTTATTTGAATTAAGAATTCTGCTGAGTCTCAGAATGAACAGCCAACTTGGACCTAGAGTAAGGCAGCTGTGCAAAAATACCAACATTTTGTTTTCTTAGGTTTATCATAAGCTACTGGGTCTACTATTGAAATGTGGAACAGCACATAAGTGAAAATGGGATGGTCGAATGCATGTTTTCCATTTCCGTATTGCTGATCTGGAAATGTTTGAATCCACATTAACGAATGGTAGAGTGCATTCACTAATATGGGATCGACGTTTTGATAATAGATCGCACTTCAGTGGGGACTGGGAAATTTACCCTTTTCCTCACTGTAGTGTGATCTCAAAGTTGTAATATATAATATACAGGGGGTGCAGACCCCAACATGGGGCATGCAGGGGGCCTTGCTCCCCTGCAAAACTGTAAAAACTTGTGGTGCAGATGTATACTTCCTACTGCAGCTTCAGCACAAATGCCTGAGGGTCTGATGTCACCTGACATTTCGAATAAGTGTGAATGTGGATGTCAAGGTGATGACTTCCAACATTCTGTACAAGTGATATTACCAAATTTGAAACTGCAGTTTGGGCATTTGAATACATTTTGTTCTGAGATTCAACATTTTTATTTATTTATTTTATTTAACATATGTTTACCGAGAAAGTCCAACTTGGAATGAAGCCAATTTTCAGTGGACACCCAAGGAGAAATGTTCCAGATGCATGTCTTGGTAAGGAGGGATGAAACCGGAGTACCCGGAGAAAACCCACACGAACACAGGGAGGACATGCAGACTCTGCACAGAAGATACTCCTCCCGAGAATCGAACCAGAGAACCTCTTGCTGTGAGGCAACAACACTACCGCTGCACCACTGCACCGTCCAACAGTAATTCAAGTTACTGGATAAGAATATGTTTGCAGGTCTCCCTTGTGTTTGTATGGGCAGCATGGGCCCTTATTATTACTGTTGTTATAATGCTTTTTATTGAAATTTGCTTTGTGGCTGTATCAATGCACTGAGCTGTCCAGGGTGCTGAAATACTGTCTACTGCATAATGATTGTTTCCTACTGGATGTAGTTGTTACCTCCACTTTTGACTTCCTCCCTCTTAGTTTTTAAGTAAAATTATATGTTAAAAAAAAAGTTTTTTTTTTTTTTTTTTTTTTTTTTTAATAAAGAATTATTTTTATTCAGTGGCTCTAAAAAGTAAAACATAAGGAAGAAGAGTAAAAACTTTGCAAAAGAAACACAGATAAGTTGATTTCAGAAAAGCATTTGAAGTTGGTTTTGCTGATTCCTGCTACTGCTTCTGGTACTTCATTACCAAAATCAGCAATACCAACCTCAAATGCTTTATTATAATCAGCTTATCTGTGTTTCTTTTGCAAAATTTTCACTCTTATTTTTTTACTTTTTAGAGCAACTGAATAAAAAGCATTCTTTATTAAAAAAAAATATTTTTTTTACTTATAGAAGGCGCTCCAGCCGAAAATCGAAAGGGAGAACCTCTTGCTCTGAGCATTGTTGCCTCACAGCAAGAGGTTCTCCTGTTCGATTCTCGGCTGGAGCGCCTTGTGTGTGGAGTATGCATGTCCTCCTCGTGGTCGAGTGGCGTTCAAAAGACATGCGTAGAATGAGCGTGCCTTCACTGAAAGCTGGGCGTCGAGCTGGCACCTCGGCACCCGTAAAAAATCTACTGCCAATCATTAGCGGACCGGAGTTCCGCTATGGCAACCCCTAACTGGGAAAAGCCAAAAGAAGAACAACGTTTCTTATAATACTAATTTTCACAAACAATAAGTGGACCAGGAAAGTCAATGTGAAAGGAGTTTTAAAACAAAATATATATGAGACAGGGCTCAGCACTAAGCTCAACCAGCTGTGCAGACATGAAAAGAAAGCAGCTCATTTTACTCTGAATTTCCTGTTGACAAGGCATTCAAAGAACCACACTAGGGTTTCTGAGCCAACCTTTATTCTTTGTATGAAAATTTATATCCACTGGTTCAGGTTCATAGTTTCTTAGATGCCACAGTGACCTGCAGTTAAAACCATTGCGACTAATTTTCCCCGATCTGTGCATCCACTTTGGTTTTGAGATGAAGAAAAAAAAAAAAAAAAAAAAACAGGCCATAGTTTTACAGATTTGAATGTTAAACTTTCAACCCATCTGCATTCACAAGGCTTGACTGTTGTAACCTTATGTTGGTATTTAATACTTCCTGTTGTCTGTTCTTAGACTCAGTCACTATCTTCGTTCATAGAGCTGAGCCTGCAGACACTACATCTGACCCAGATATTTCAGGAGCTATGTCACAAAGCCCTACACCTACAAGTTTTGTCACTGTTTCATAGCTTGTGGTCATTACATCTGACCCCAATACTGCAGAAGCCCTGTCACAAAGTCCTACACTTACAAGTTACTGACACTTTTGTCATCGTTTCATAGCATATGATCATTACATCTAACCCAAATCCTGCAAGAGCATTGTCATAAAGCCCTACACCTAAACATTTACTGAGACTTTTGTCACTGTTTCTTGTAAGCATATTTATCATTAAGAACTGTTATACCTTTTTCTACCTCTACTCCCACTACTAACTTACCCTACCCTCCCTTGCTCCACACATAATCTGCTGAGGTTACACTCATACCTTTTCCACATCTATTCCTACTGTCCCTTCTATCACACCCTACCCTTGTCTACTCGTACTATTCTACGTCTTCACCAATATAATCTGTTACCATATTTCATGACCTCTAGAATATTAATATTCATTATGATAATCATCTATTATATAAATAATGCTGAATATTCCTGTTATCAAGCTTTCCATATAATTTATGCTTGAACACTATGACTTTATGTCTGTTGAGTTTTTATTCTGATAAACTAATGTGTAGTTTCCCAGACTTTGTGCTTGAATGTTATGATTTTATTATGTCTGACAAACTAATGTTTTGTTTTCATATTTGTACTTAAATGTTATGACTTTATCATGTCTGTCTAGTTTTTCATTTTGTTTATCATATGCATCTGGAGGTTTTCTCCCTGAGCCTCTGCTGAAAATGGCTACCTCAAGACCCAGTCGTACTTTCCTGTTAAACAAATGCCAAACAAACAAATAAATAAATAAACTATACATATCAATATAAATTTTTTTTGAAGGAGGTTAATGAGCAACTTACTGTGAAAGGGAAGACATATTCCTTAATTTGAAAAATGTTACATAATGTATGTCACTTTCTTTCTTGTACTACATTTATTTTTAATATTAGGTTCTTCAGGTTGGTGCTAACAAGCCACAATGGTGTGTTCCAGTCATAAACTTTCAAGTAGAACCAGGTAAGACATTAGCTTACAAACAAGAAGTCCATTCTAAGTAGCCTGTGAAAACAGAGCATAATAACAATTCATGAAAACTTTTACAAAATACAAGATGGCATCCAACCTTACTGCACCCTTTTAGGCTACTTTAGGTCACGTGTGAGAAGATTACAAAATGCAGTGTGATATTCAACAATCGGTCTGATAATACTTTTTGATTCCCTGGCACCTTTCAGCTTGATCATAAGCTGCTAAACTCTCTCCCATGGCTCTTACCCTTCTCCCTCCCCAATAATTCCTGATGGCAGAGAACAGGGCAGTGACATGATGGATTACCTCCAGCTTAAGACATTCTTGTCTGACCAGAAGGGAGTTCATAGCAAAGCCATAGCAGACTGCAGCAAATACACTGAGCAAAGCAGCCTTTTTGTTAGTCCTGTCTCTCCACACAATGTCATCAGATGAGTGCCAGGGAGGACAGGCAATGAGGTATGGCTTGAGGGTACATCGGACTCAAGCCCATAATGCAGATATGCCACCTCAGCTTTACCCTGCACACTGAGCCTAGTAATATCTCAGCTCTCAACTAGAGATCCAAAATACACACTTTCCCCCACCCTTCTGATACGTATGCCTACTTATTTTTACTTATAATTTGTTTACCAGGGTACAATACTGATCCAGATGAACTGTTTTAAGTTCAGGGATGTCTTTCTTCCCTATCTGCACCGTCAAGCACCCAAGCTGAATTCAGGTTGCCTGGGCACACTTGGTCAGATAGGTGAGCTATAATGTGGTACTACTAGTCATCTTTAAGTGACTAGACAAAGCTGATAGATTAGACACTCTACTGGATGTGCTTTTCTGACTTTGGTAGATAAACACACTGGTCAGAGTTTAAATAAGTACATACCCTGCCCCCTGATCTTTAATGATGGTGTGATCTTTTTTTTTTTTGATCAATTTACTTTAGAATCATAATTTTCATCTTTTCTCATGATGATGAGTCTCATGATTTTACAGTTACTGATTGTGAAAACAAGGTCACCACTATGGTACTCCCTCCTATCCTGTACTCTGTGTAACTGTTACTCTGAGCTGAGACTGAAAATGGACCATCTGGGTTCAGTGTTATTACCCAGTTAACAAAAGCATAAATACATACATGAATTTTTAATCTGATCTGTGGCAGCAGTGACTGCATATCAGAAAATGGGCTTGGAGAATTGGCAAATCACGCTGGATAGTCAGAGTTACAAAGGGGTAAATTAATCTACTGGGAGATCCCGTAAGAAACAAGTGTGACTTTATATGTATTTTCTGAGGGGTCTCAGCTGGTTGTTATTTGGTTAGTGCTACTTATGACTGTTAAGCACAGTGCAATTTTACAATTACTATTTTCGCAGTGTAAGGATATGGATAAAGAAGAGAAATGATGTGACTGGGATGTTTACATATTCTTAATATCACCTACATTAACTTGCTCTATATATGCTGCAAGCAAATAGTTGCTGCTTACTACTTTTAAAGAAAAGAAAAAAAATAACTTTACACTGCTTATGACACTTGTACAAATTCATTACCAGCCAGTACACTTAACTCATAGTATTGTTTCAGTAAACTGTGGACCAATGCCTTCAGTACTTCTCCAAAAAATGCTATCTTCCTTCCATGCCTGCAGCACACAGGAACACACTCTGCACTTCCTAGTAGCATTTTTGCAGTGCTGGAGGCATATACAGAATTTAAATACTCTATGTGTGTTCCTTACACCCCTAAAAGTAAATCAACTCGTGTGTACATATCACTTCCATAGGAAAAAACACATAAAAAATGCAATACATCAGGTTTCATTCGATCACTCAGAAAAAACACTCAGGTTATATATGGCTATAATGCCACTGCATTTGTTGAACACCAGGCATGTAGGTATAAAACATTCAATAAGCTTTATTCTAAAAAAAAAAAAAAAAAAAAAAAAAGTGTGTGTGTGTGTGTGTGTGTGTGTGTGTGTGTGTGTGTGTGTGTATATGTGCTTGTGTGTATAGACACACACATATATATATATATATACACACACACACACACACTTATGTCTACATCTCTATACATATATACATAATAAATACGGCCCCAATTCCGCAAAAATGCACTAAATTCACCGAATCGGCAAAAATAAATAAAAAAAAAAAAGATTTTAAATACAGTTTTGCAGGGGGACAAGCCCCCCTGCACCACCCATGTAGGGGGCTGTGCCCCCCCCCCCACACCTCCGCTACTTTAATATACTAACTCCAAGATCACGCTACAGTGGGGATAAGGAAGTAGCCTTTTCCCCACTATAGTGCAATCTTGGAGTTAGTATATATAAGTAGTGAGGGGGGGGGGGCTTGCCCGACTGCAAAACTGTGTTTAAAATCTTTTTTTTTATTTTGGTTCATTTTGCCGATTTGGCGAATTGGCTTTTGCGAAAGTGGGCTCAACCTTCTGTTTGTCGACAAACTGTGTTTTCGACAAACAGAAGTAGACCCATATATATATGTGTGTGTGTGTGTGTGTGTGTGTGTGTGTGTGTGTGTGTTTGTGAGTGTGAGTAAACAGCAGTGTTTCATAAAATAAACTAGACTGCTATTTTCAGCCTTGCCCTAACCAGTAGCTTCAAAGGAATTCAATGCAAGATGAATATTAGCCTGATGTCTCTCCCTCTTCTGTCAGCCAGTTTATAAGGAGACCTTCCATATAAAAAAATAAGCCATTCTAATTCAGTGCAAGGTTCTGGATTCCTTAACTCACGGTAGAGTTTAAAACTGTGCTTTCATTTCCATCAGGACAGACTGAAGTTTGTTTTATTGCCAAAGCAGAGAATGGCCCATGTGAAAGTTTTCCAGGTAGCAGGATCATGATACAGTACAGTAAAAGCAAATATTTTTTTTTCTTTCAAAAGAATTGCTTTCATGAAAACACCAAACAGTTTGTTTCGGAAGCATTCTTTTTTGTGTGTGATTTTGTCAGCATACACAAGTGCCTTATCCCTCAGACAAACAGCAGAACATTAACAGTGCATAAAACATATATGGTGAGAAACTACTATCAACTTTCCTTGATATTAGAATTAGATTGTTTACTATAAATTTTCGCCACTTTTATCTACTTCTACTCATATCTATGCACACCTGGCTATAACTGAAAAGGATACTTTTTCAATACTTTGAGTAATAAAAATATTTTAGTTACTCTTATAATTGACTTTATGATTTTATTTACTTGTTACAACATAAAAAAAACTCTTAACTAAACTTAAACCCACCAAATTAGCAGCAGACAGCCTCCCAAGTGAATACCTACAAATCGCAGCTGATGCTCTGGCCTAACCAGTATCCATCTTGATTAACCGATCTCTGTCAGAAAGTTACGTTCCCACACTGTGGAAAGTATCACATATAATTCCCCTCCACAAAGGCGGACCCTCCAGAGAACTAACCAATTACCGCCCCATAGCTATTCTCTCTCCACTCTCCAAAATACTAGAGAGATGCATACACTCTCAGGTCTCAGACTACCTCCTTACTAACAACCTCCTTTCCAGTACTCAGCATGGTTTCCGACCAAACCATAGCACCACCACTGCCTTACTCTCCTTTACTAACACTATCCTTCAGCATAAAAACAATGGCTATATCTCCTCTGCTACTTTCCTAGACCTATCTAAAGCATTTGACATGGTCCCACACAAACAACTTATCTCTGTCCTCAATAACCTATCCTTCTCAAAATCGGTCACCAACTGGTTTCAGAGTTACCTGTCTGACCGCCAACAATCCGTTGTATGGCAGAATGACATATCTCCCCAACTACCTGTCTCCATAGGGGTTCCCCAAGGATCCATCCTTGGACCCCTACTCTTCTCTGTTTACACCAATAATCTAGCCTCTGCCACCAAACATGGCACACTCATACAATACGCAGATGACTCGACCATCATCTGCTCAGCCCAGTCCCTACCAAAACTGCAAAAAGTCACACAGGAAGCCTTTTCCTCTGTTGAAACATGGTTATCAGATGCCCGATTAATACTCAACCCAAACAAAACTAAACTACTCATCTTCCAACCCACCAAACATACTCAAAACAACACTCACTTTAACATCACGGCAAAAGACAACACCACTATATACCTAACTGAACACACCAAATTGCTAGGAGTGGAAATAGACAATAAACTAAAATTTGACATTCACATATCCATGACTATAAAAAAAGTCCACAAAAAACTAGGAGCGTTATACATAAATAAGCAATTTCTCACCAAAGCAGCAAAGATTTCAATAGCAAATTCCCACCTTATCTCCACCCTACTTTATGCCTCTCCAATATATACCTACCTAAGGCAATGTGATCTAAACAAGCTAGAGACCTGCTACAACAAAATCTCCAAATTCGCCACAGGGGCATCCTACCGTAGTCACCACTGTCTCTCACTTGCTGAACTGGGCTGGCTTGAACTCCCTCACCTCCTTCAGTGGTATCAACTCTCACTCGCCCACAAACTAATAAACCATCCACTAAATGTCCCATCCCTCCAGAATCTACTCCAACCCTATCACACCACCAGACCACTAAGATCCAGCAGCAAAAATCACTTGCAGATCACTAAAGCCAATAACTCTGCTGGTGAAGCACTATTCTCTTGCGCCATAGCCAAATTATGGAACTCACTCCCACCCACAGTTACCTCCATACCATCATGCACCCACTTCAAAACTTTACTAAAAGCGCAACTAAAAACATGCTGGCTATGCCCTTGCAACTCCCACTCTAATATCATCCACCCCATCCAACCACTACCTTTCTTTCCACTCCACTAACTACCTTGATTATAGCAAGCTCAGATGCTCATAAGCCAGTACTTATTATACAGCACAAACTTCTTCTTGTAACATTTGTTAATGCCTGGTATGCACTTCACATTTAAAGATTCTAGTTGTCTACTGATGTACTATGTTCTTCATCTGTAAATATGTTGTAAGTAATTGCTATGTAAATTGTTATTCATTATGTAATCCAATGTATATACTGTCTGTTTATTTTAACTGTGGAGCTTTTCTCCCCGGGCCTCCACTGAAAATGGACCTACATCCAGTCGGACACTCCCGGTCAACAAATTTAAATAAATAAATAAACAAATTGTTACTGATGGAGCAGTCTGAAAAACTATGCTCAGAATTTTCATGTGTTGAAGTATGGCTACTGAAATAATTTTATGCAGGAAAATGTGTTCAGATTTGAAATTATATGAAAATTGTTTTTTGGTGGTATGTAGGATGACTACAAAGGGGACTTCAGGAAACATGGTTTTGCACACAATTTATTTACATATCTTACATACTAAAGCTTTCATCTTCCTTTTATGAGAATGTCCAAGCTTTTAACATGCAATGAAATTGCTTTAGGAGTGAGGCTTTTCAGTCATTTATTAAAAGGCTTTTGAAAGACTGTTACACTGGTGCATACTCAGGCAAGCTTTGCTGCCTTGGTTAAAAAAAAAAAAGATGTATGCAGAAGGTGAAAAATATAATGCCATTTTAGAACAAATGAGAGAAGTGAAATTAAGGAGGTGTAGTGTATTGAAGAGTATGAACTTTATGTAAAGAGCTTTTAAGTTTGGGTGTAAAATGTTGGTCAGATTTTAAGTTCTTACATCCATCATTAATTAAGGCTTGCTTTGCCTAAGAAGTTAAATATTTATATGGTGATTTAGTTGGTAACAGCTTTACCTTACAAATCCAGGATTTAGACACGACCTCTAGTCTCTGTATTGCCTCATATTTCAACCCTAAGTCTCCAAGGTTTTTCAAAACAGTCCTGTCCCTCTTAGTATTTTTTTCAGTAAATTACTGAAAATCACCTTCTCCCCTTCATTTTGTTTTTGAACTTTTTTGTAATTAAAGAATAGATACATTTGTGCTAAAGAACTAATGTGTCTACATGTGATTCTGTCTCTTCATTTATTAGATTGCATATGGCTGTTCACATTTTTTATACATTATATTTCCACATTTATGTACATTTCTCAGAGACTGTCCATATAGTAGGATTGTAGAACCACATTTTATAGGACCACTAAGCACACAGATCAGGAAAGTCTGCAGATCCAAATACTGTGGTCACTAGGCAAAAAGTATGTTTTCATGTTATGCCAAAATATGAACATGTGCCACATTTACATTTATATTAATAACTTCACATAGAATGTATACAGTACTTCATGGTATCAAATAAAAGCTTACATAATGCTGCAAAAGTTGTCTTTGACGGCTCCTGTCTGCCTTTCACCAATTTGCCTATATTTATGCTTGTTTGCTATTAAAATATGGATGCATGCATAAATATATTCGTGGAACTATTAAAGGCAGTGTCTACTCAAGCACATGGTGAGACAGCATTTCACAGGACAGTTCATTGCACACACCAGGAATGCTAAACCAAATACATTGATTAGTAAGTGAGAAAATACGATTTATTTTTATAACAAACTATGAATACGTGATATATTATTATAAGCGATTAACTTGACACTGATAAGAGAATACATGGCACTTCATGATCTCAAATTAAAGCTTACATAATTTTGCAAAAGTAGCCACTGATATCTACAGTCTGCTTATTACCAATAAGCAGATATTTACACTAGTTTAGTAATAAAATATGCATAAATGCATAAATATTACTTTTCTGTAAATATATCAGGAAAGGTCAATCCCTGTACATTGCAGAACAGTATTTTGCATGTCCATTCACCACAGAAGTTAGCAATGGCTCCTTGTACAACAGAAAATGGGAGTTATTTTCCAGAAATATTATGAATATATTGCATATGTTAATAATTATACAGTGTATGGAACACTGTGATTATGTTAAAAAAGAGTAAATTATAACCTGGTTCAGTGCTGCTATAGCACGAGACAATGCTTAGAGGGATGCTTCATTCTTGAGGTGAATTTCCTAGTATCCCTGATTCGAACTCATAAGGAAGTTATGATCAGTGACCCAATCACAATCGTGTGTATTAACTTCAACTAGAAATGGTTTTCCAGTGCTGGAAAAGTCTACATTGATAGCTGGTGTCTAGAACTGCTTTTCAGATATGTGCATTTATTTGTCTATTAAATATGCAAATATGCATACACATCAAAATTATGTAAATATCCCAGGAATGGAGGGACAGCTACAAAACAGATTTGCCGCAAACTGAAGAGAACATCCACCCAAACAAAAGACACGTGGGAGCTGGGGTCTACACACTATGGTTAGAGACATTAATAGCTGTTTTTGCAACTAAAATAATACATTTTACATAATATCTAATTACATGTTCAGTATAAAATTATAATTATATCTGTCAGATATATTAATATCACTCTTAAGAAATGAAGTGTGTGCTGAAGAACTTTTACACTAACTTTTTTGTGATTTTCTTTATTGTTTTTGAGATATATGCATTTGTTTACAGGTAGTTTGCAAAACTGCATTCTCTGGAATTTAGCTCAGACAAAAGATGTCACAGTAGGAAATCATCTCACATCAGCAGATGTGAAATTTTACATAGGCTAGGTGCTAATGAATTAAGAGTCAATAACACATCAGTAGCTGACAAATTAGTTATGAGACAAATTGGATTCCCCACTCTAAAAAGTAGGTTCATACTGCCAAATCAACAAAAACAAAGGTGTGAGGGTGCATAATCTAAGGTTTCTAAAACTTAAGGCAACTGGTTAGGGAAGAAAGGAGACTGGGAGGCTCATAAAAACTACTTTAGATATGTCCACATAAACTATACAGCAGAAACTTACCAACAAAATATTCTAGGACCAATCATCCTACTTGAGAACAAAGTTGGTTTTAAGTTCATCATTTTAGATCTGTTTTAGCTTCTTGGTAATCTAATCTGCAAGTTTCCACTTTAATCAAAGCATGTGAGATACCTTCCTTACAATAAATGAAGATGGGCATCCAAGAAAAAAAAAATGTCTGAGGGCTGAACTGCAGGGTCCTGTGGCACAAGACACTTTCTGATGGCTACCATGACAGTGGAGACTGAATCCAACATTTCTAAAACCTATGACAGTGAGGACCTTATGTTTTTTTTTTTTGGAATTGGGGCGACTAAAACAAGCTCCCTCAAAGCCTCCCTGATGACAACAACTTCTGAAAGTAAATTTACCATAGTAGCGGAAGTTTGAATGAACAGTAGATGTCTGAATGATCGCTGCTACAGTAGCTTAGCTACATGGGTTATATTCTGCTAAGGATATAACAGGTGGCCAGAATCCAAAGCTTCAAGGGGACCTTCAACAAACCCAAACTGTTATTCAGCTCAAGCTAAACTGAAGAAAAAGAGTGGTTTGGGCACCAAGCCCTTCAGATCTTCACATAAACTGAGAGAGGGAGGCTAAAGCCCTGCAAAGGTCAATGCTAAGAAAGTAAAAAAAAAAAAAAGAAATAAATATGTGTTTGTGTATATATATACACACACACACGTGTGTGCGTGTATGTATATATTGCCAGACTCCACCCTAATGGACCTTCCTGCATATCTACAAAGCAAACAGCACCAGAATTACCCATAATATGAACAGGACCTGCTGGAGAGACAGGTATGTATCACAGAGACTACCCCTTCTCTGGACCAGGCTCCCCATCCATGAGAAGCAGAGTTCCTCCCTTCAGCTGTAACTTGGACAACTGGATGGGGAACAAGAAATTCATTCCTTGATTGGCACCTATGTCCCTAATGAACACAGGCAGCCTATAAATGGTTCATTTCCCAGGCCCATGCTTGTAAAAGTTCCATCTCACAAGCTCCTGCTGTTTATAGTGTTTTGTTACGGTATGCACAGAGTCAAGGTGCTGCTTCTAGAATCCAACCCTTTCCAAAAAGCCACAAATCAAGACAATGACCTAGAAGAATATGCCCAGACCCTTGCCTGTATCATTGCCTTGTTGTGGTTGGTATAACAAAATGTAAAACCATGAGATAACTGGAAATAGTCTGTTTTGCCACAGGCTGTCCTTTTTTCTTACCATCACAAGAAATGAATGACAGTGTAGAGGTCCTAAAAGATTTTCATCTGTTGAGACAGTACCCGGGTTTTCTGAGGATAATTGAAGGTATGAAATATCCCTTTATCCATCATTTATATGTTCTAGAAAAAAGAGGAGGAGATGAACAGCTTGGCTCAATGTAAACTCGGATATCACTTTAGGCATAAATAAATAATTTGTTTTCAAGCAAGACATATTTTGGTGAAAAATGAGACAAGGTTGTCCCACTCATGAAGGCTTGCAACTCTTATACTCTTCTTAAGGAGGTGACAGCAATCAGTAACACTGTTTTCAATATTAAGAACTGCAAGGCAGCCTGATGAGCTAGTTCAAATGGAGCAAGAGTTAATTCTTCCAAGACAAAATTAAGATCCCAAGGAACAGCCAACTGTTTTCTAGGGGCTACAGGTTTTCTGTTCCCTATCATATGATCAAAGACGCATTCTTTCAAATGCATCTTGATCGAACTTAAAAGCACAAAACGGCAAAATACCGAAACGGCATATAAGCACATTCTTTCCCTGGGAAAAATTGCTTGGCTGCCTTAGTTATTTTGCCGTTTCCGTCACTGTAGTGCAATCTTGGAGTTGGTATATTTAAGTAGGGGGGGTGTGAGGGGCACAGCCCACCATGTCGGGTGGTGTGTGGGGGGGGTGAAGCCCCCCCACTTTATGTAATGTTTTAAAGTTTTGGGGGTTTTTTTTCTTTTTTGGATCAGCAATTTTTTTCCCTAGGAAAAAAAATCGTTGTTCTAAGTGTTTGGGATTGTAAGCTTTCGCTTACATGGGGTCGATAAATCAGCGTTCGCTTTTTTTTAATTGATTTAATACAGACCCAGGTTTTCTTGCCTCCTTTTAAACCTGCTGCACCTCCTCAGAAAAACAGATGCCTAAATAGTATTAAGATTCTATCATCCACACAATCAGTTCCAGCTATTTGGGGGTCAGGATGTATCAAATAATACTTGTACTGTATGAGTAGGTCCAGTTTGTGAGGCATCTTGTATTAACTGTCCTTGGCCATTTACAAAGATTGAGAGAAGCACTGTTGCCTGGTCCAGAAAGAAGTCACAACAATGATATATGGAGTTTTCTCTGAATCTTCACAGTGACTCTACATATTAGTGGAAAAGCATACAGGAACATTCCCGCCCAAGGAAAAGAAAAATTATGTCTTTCAGGTCTTCTTACACGGAGTCCTGGGGCAGAATTCTGCCGGCTCATTTTTGCAAGTGGAGGTGAGATGAGATGTATTTTAAGTGCTCCTCACAGCTAGTTCATTGCCTGGAAGAATCAGTTTCCATTTGTGAGGGTCTCTCCTTGTCCTGTTCAGTTTGTATACCACATAGTTTTAGTATGCAAGATGCCAATAGAATAACATTGTGCTGAAAAGGTATCTCTCATGTTACAATGGCTAGTCTGCATGGAGGGTAAAATCCGGTCCTCCCCCTGCCCCCATTTCTTTATATACCACAACACATGTTGTGCTGTCTCTCCAAGCACATGTAACAGTCCTGGGAACCATAGATGACTGAGAGAGTTGAGAGCATGTATGAGTGCTGAGATCTCTTTTTCTGTTCAAAAGAGCCTGCACTTTTATCCCCATAGATACTGCTCCCCAAGCAAAATCAATTGTGACAGACTGTCCTGGAGGTGGAAGGGAAAATAGAAGAAATAAATTCTGAAAAAAAAATGGTCTCTATTTAAAAAAAAAATCTCCCTTTTCACAAGCCCCAAAACTGGAATCTGGAATGTCAGAGGATGTAGATACATACTGATTTCAGCTACCATTACATTTTTATCATGTAGAGTCTTACCAGGGGAATAATAAGAATCATATAGACCATTAAACCCAGAATCCTCTGAAATTCCTGGGCTGAAACAGTAGTCAGAATTGAAAAACTCAGGAACAGATCTAGATACAGCTCTACTTTTTTTCAGTGGAAGAAAAGCTTTTTTTAAACAGAAGTATCTAGGATACATAACAGGAAAACAATCCTGGGAAAAGAAGTTAAACAAGACTTTTGTTGTTGTCTTTCGGCTTTTCGGTTAGGGGTCGCCACAGCGGAACTCCGGTCCAATAATGACTGGCAGTAGATTTTCATAGTGCCGAGTTGCCAGCTCGACGCCCAACCTTCAACAAAGGCACGCCCATTCACGCATGTCTTTCAGAATGCCACTCGACCCGCGGGGAAGACATGCAGACTCCACACAGAAGGCACTCCCTGCACACTAGCTGAGAATCGAAAGGGAGAACCTCTTGCTGTGAGGCAACAACGCTACCGATGCACCATTGCAGATCATTTAAACGAGATTTTTGTATGTTCTGGAAACCCCAGTCTGTGAATAGCATCCCTCACTCAAGAGAGATTCCTGACACTTTAAAAAAAGACTTTGCAAAGATAAGAACATCATTTAAATAAAGAAAAATGTGAATGCGTTTCAGTTTGCAGTAAGCTATCACACAAGAAGTACACTTTATGAATATCTTTGCAGCAGTGGATAGACCAAAAGGTACTGTAATCCACACACCAAAAACCTTAAGAGAGACGTACAAAAACTGGATCTATAGGAATGTGATAATTACCTTTTAAATCTAAAGTAACCAGAAAATTAAAATGGGTAATGAGAGGTAACAAGTCGTGAAGAGATAACATTTTGAAACTGGGCACTATCACAAACATGAGAAAGATCTAGAACTGGTCTCCATTAATTTTCTTCAAAACCAATCTCTTAGCTGAGAAAGAGGAACCACTTCTATCATCCTATGAGACAGAAGGTGATAAATGAAAAGAGGGAAGAGAGGAGTCTGGTCTGGCAGATGACCCTGAAAAGAAGGGAAAGACTCCCACTGCCATCTGCAACCTTAATGAATTACTTTTAGAAGCCATCTGTCTGAAACTATCTGCTGCCACAGACAGAAACGCAGGTTCAGACTTTCTGGAAAGATTAAAAGTATGCCAGCATGGAGAGGGGGGAGGAAGTCTTGCAGATGGTTCATAGGTTCATACTAGGCTATCTGCCCTAGGGCATTTATACGCCTAGCCAGAATGTGTTTGGCTTTCGCCACCCATTTTAAATTTATTTTGCTATGCCCTTTTTCGAGGTTAGTATACCGTCTTACAGTGACACAAAAGTGATACCCGGGATAAACCTACGATCTCCCATCCACTCATCAAGATTCCTCTTGAAAAGAGTCAATGAGGGACTCTGCCTAACCTGGACTGGGATTTTATTCCAGAGTGAAGGGAGCCTCTGGGTTATGAATCTGTCCCTCCAGCATGTCCTATTTATTTCAGTGCTGAGGTTCAAGTCTCTCGAGCACGTAGCTCGATGGGATTTGGATTTTCTGAGGTGCAGCATGTCCATTAATTCCGGGTTGGACATGGCTTTATATGTCAGGCACAGATCGTCTCTGAACAGGCGGTATGCCACTGAGTAGAGCTGGAGTTTCTTCAACCGGGCAGCATATGGCATCTGTTTGAACCCTTTGATCCTCTTGGTGAGGTACTTTTGGGGTCTTTCCAGTTGCTGCAGATGTCTGGTAAGATACATCCCAAAAGGGGCATTGTACTCAATTATGGGCCTGATGAGGGATGAGTAAAGAGGCACAATGACCTCCCCTGATCTAGATGTGAATCCCTTCATGATTAGGTGGGCTATGTAAAATGTTTTTCTGACCACTTTGGCCACGTGGTTGTCAAATGAGAGATTGCTATCAACTTGGGTCCCCAGGTCCCTAATTACTTCTTCTGTACTTAATGGATTACCACCTATGTGGCAATTTGTGGGCACTTTGTTTTTGCCAAAGGGGATGACTATACACTTTTTGGCATTTAGCTTGAGGCCATGGCTCTGGCACCAGTTGTCTGTTTCTATGAGGCCCTTTTGGAGGATGCTTGTGTCGGCTGGAGAGTCGATTATGGGGCCCAGTTTGCAGTCATCTGTGAACTTGGTCAGCCACAGTCCTTCCGTGTTGGCCTGTACCTCCGAGAAATATATACCGAACAAGAGAGGTCCCAGGACTGAGCCTTGTGGGACACCACTTGTAACTGGTTTGGAGTCTGACATGGCTCCAGCAATTCTAACCATGTGGGTAATGTCCTTGAGCCAGTTTGCAATCCATCTAGTGACATAGGGGTTTATATTTAAGCTGGTGAGCTTATCTATAATGCCCGAGTGGGGTATTGTATCGAAGGCTTTTGCGAGGCCCAGGTAGGCTGTGTGGACCACCTTCCCCTCGTCAATGGCCTTGGTGACTGTTTCAAAGAAATCAACCAGGTTTAAGAGGCAGGATCTGCCCTTAACAAAGCTGAACTGGGTAGGATCCAGTGTCTTTAGGTCCCCAATATCTTTATTTATGAGGTCCATGATGATCCTTTCCATAGCTTTGCAGACCAAGCTAGTCAGGCTTATGGGGCGATAGTTTCCAGGATCCGTTGAGGCACCACCTTTATGGAGAGGGACCACTGTTGCTGTACGCCACTCTTTGGGCACATATCCTGTAGTAAGGCTGAGATTGAACAGTAGTTTTATGTTTGGGTTTAGCTCTTCTTGGAGTTCATGTAGGGCGCAGCCCAGGACACCGTCTGGTCCCATTGATGCTGTGTTTTTTGCTTTGGAGAGGGTGGCTCTTACCTGAGCATCTGAGATGTCAGGGGGGGCAGCACTCTGCTGGGATAGATATTTGCCCTTTTGGTGGGGAGGGAGAAGTTTGCTGAACTTGTCAGCTAGGATGTTGGCAATGTCTGTGGGTTTGGTGTATTTTTTGTCATTTTGGACTAATTCTGAGCATATCTGGGAATTACCACCCAGGTTCCTAACATAACTAAAGAAAGCCTTGTGATTATCCTTAGTGTCCTGTGCAATTTTTCTCTCGAATCTGGCCTTAGATAATTTTATGAGTGCCCTTAGTTTTTTGCTAATACTGATCAGTGATGCCTTCCCTTTTTGGGATTTTGCTCTATCATTTAGTAGCTTCCTCCTTCTATTGTATAGTTTGTTTATGGCTGGGGTCCACCAGACAGGACATCTGCCTTTGGAGGATTGGGTCTTGGTTTTATTTGGGATCGCATGATCCATGCATTCCTGAAGGTGTTCATAGAATGCGTTTATAAAGGATTCTGCGGTCTGGGCCGTACTTTCCACAGGCCCGGGGGCTTTGAAGGATTCCACCTCAGTTTTGAGGAGTGTGAAATTCGCTTTAGAAGTTTTCACTGTGGTTTTCTGGGCAGGGGGTGGGGTCAAGATGTGAATATCCAGTGAGATTAGTTTATGGTCTGATCTTACCAGTGAGGGATACACTTCTTGTCTGGAGCATATAGTCCCCATATTGGTGATGATCAGGTCCAGTATGTTTTCCCCTCTTGTGGGAGTGGTAACAAGTTGTTCCATAGCATTTGAGTTTATAAATTCAAGGAACCTTTGGGCTACGGTGTTGGAGCTAGAGTAATGCTCCCAGTCTATATTTGGGTAGTTGAAGTCACCCAATATAATGGTGTTTACCTTCATATTTTCCAGTGTTCTCAGGAAGGCCGAGTGGGGTTCCTGGGTTTGGGAGGGTGGTTTGTAGCAGGTTATAAACTGGAAGGCAGTTTTACCAACTGTTAGTTGCACATGGATAGTCTCTGATGCTTCGTGCTTTGCCACCAACCTGGAGGTGTGGGTATCTGATGAATATCGATACGCCCCCTCCTTTTGTGGTTCGGTCCAAGTTTTGGGGCCGAAAAGCATGGTATGAGGTATAACCTGGTAGTGCTGGGGTGCTCTCGGGAGCCCTGAACCAGGTTTCTGTTACTGCACAGATATCGATGTTCTCCATGCTAAGGAGAGTTTCGAGTGCATGCATCTTGAGGTTTAGACTTCTGGCGTTGAGTAGCATTACTCTTAGTTTCTTATCCCTTGTGATACCTATGGAGGTGGGTTTGTCTTTTGAGCCTTGCCTAAAAAAGGCACTATGGGGGTAGCAAAAGCCTTTGCCAATATCCGAAAGCCCAGGGGTGACAGGTGCAAGCCATCCCTAGCAAAGCATCGTGGCTTGTCGAGCATATCATCCCAGGCTGACAGGCATTGGATCCCCTTTGAATGACACCAGTACTTAAGCCAATTGTTGAAATTGATCATCTTGTCTTCATATTGTGGCATCATTCTTGGTGAGGCTAAGATGCTACTCAAGGTCAGGGTCATACCGGCCTGGGCTACATGCTCAGAGAGCTCCTCTATGTCTCTTTTCATGTAGTCCAGGGAGGTACGTCTCGGGTCATTCACACCAGCATGGACAATGACTGAGTCATATTTGTACTTGCCTTGGAGTGACCTGAGTGCTTGTGTTATGTGGCGGATCCTAGCACCCGACAGGCTGCTCACCGTGACCCTCTCCTTGTTCAGCCTGGTGGTGGGACGCCAGTGTGCCTGATGATAGAGTCACCTATTACAAATGTATCAGGTGTGTTGTTTAGTCTTAAGGGCTGTGACTGTTCGGCACACTGGCTTTGTGAGATATGTGTTGCACGTGTTTTGTTTTGGGGTAGCGGTTGCTTGGGTGTCTGCTTTGGAGGTCTCTGCTGCTTAGGCAGATCTTTATTTAGAGCCTCCGAGTATGTTTTGTGTGATTATGTGTTTGGTTTGCTGTCGTGGTAGGTCTATGTGAGACTGGAATTGTAGTGAGTGTGGTTTCCTTCTCCTCCTGACTGGTTATGCCAGTACTGAGTTGAGAGAGCTTAGCCTCCAGTTTGGCTATATGGTTGCATCTCTCACATGTGTTGGAATTTGTTGAGAGGAGGAGAGGGTTGTCTGTGTACATGAGGCAGTTGTAACATTGCCTCAAGATTCCCAGATTCACCAGCTGGACCGGAGAGGAGATTGACAACTGACCGTTGGACATGCTAGAATAATATTGGGAATTCCTTTATAATTGAAAACAAGGGCCAGTGGGGAGTGAGGGTGTAGTGCTTTTAATTTTTAGTGCTGACTTATATAATTGCTTTAGTGAGCAAGTGCCAGGTAACTTAAGTGCAATGTGTTACAGGTAACTTAAATGCAAAAACGACAAACAGTAACTTTCTTTCAAGTGAAACAAGGAAATAAGTACAGTAAGCAATGCAGATATCACTAGTGATCCACAGAAGCGCTCAGAAGCCGCGTATTAGGTGGAATTAGCATTCCAGGGAAATAACAAGCAAACAAGCATACAAACAAAGCTAGATTCAGCAGGCCTGGATCTAGTCTATGCTACAGCAAACAAGGTGTACCAATTTCAGTAAGATAAAGTTCAAATATTCAGGCACTATAAACCTTTAACCAGAAATTCCCAGCTCAGAAGGGCAGAATCCAGCCTCTTCTCCCACAAGAGTGCAGACCACGAACCTTCTTAATGTAAAATAACTGGCCTGAAGCCCAAATGCTCTCATTACACTTTTTAATTCTTGCCTCCAAGCCTTCATATATCCTTCTTATTAACCTTACTATTGCACCAGGGAATGCAAATGCTTCCACTGACCTACTCAGAAAATTCCAGTTTACCCTGTCAAATGCTTTCTCTACATCAAGACCCACAAACAGCACTGCCCCTCTGGATCATCACTGTTCTATTACTGTTGTCAGATATTTGCCTCCCCTCCAAAAAACACATTGATCCATAGCTATCAATTTTGGCAACACCTTTGTCATTCTTTTACCTGGCATAGATTATAAAGCTTTCTCTAGAGGCTCCTTTAGCCGATTAAAACTTTCATTTAAAGGCTCACTGCTGCTTTTCTGCTGTGAGAAACATTTATGCAGTTTGTTTCCCACCCTCCCTCACTATTGGTATGCTGTTCTTATAGTTGGTGGCTTTGCAGTTGCCTACCCCTACTGTAAATTTGATCTGGGACCCTCCTCCCAGTCTAGTGTCATTACCTCATTCTACCTAATACAGGGAGAACATTTGAGAAGGCTAATCAGCTTAGTTTCTGCTCCTCCTTTCTCTCTTTCCACTTAAAAAAAATTCTAAGTTTCTTTCCTGTGGGTAGTCTACTCTGGATACAGATTTGCTGTGTCCATGACTATTTGTGGGCTTCTAAGTCCCCAAGCCTTTCTGTGTTGGAGGGAAGCCTTCTAGCTTAATTTTGTTTCTTAGAACTAGCCAGTTTTTTTGTTTCAGTACTCAAGTCTGTTTCTTTGAGCTCAGCACTTGTTCAGAACTTATTGTAAGCACTAAATAAGCTACAAATTACCACAGCACTCAACTTTCCTCATTGTCTAGAGGAAAACAGTTTCTAGTACTTAACAAATAAGCACCTATCCAGGCATGCCTAAGGGTCAGCTCCAGGTGTTTTCTCCTGTCTACCTGATGAATCTGGGCATCTTGGGGTAATGCAGTAATTGCCTCAGGTACACAGACAACCCTCTCCTCCTACCACCCAACACTACAACCTGTGAGAGATGCACTAAAGCTCTCTTCACTGGACTAGACAGTCAAGAGGAGAAGGTAAACACTTGCACCACACCACACTCAGCACATAGTCCCTCAAAACCTACACCACCAAAACACACACATAGAAACACAAAACACACACCTACATTCACGGAGGCTCTCAGTAAAAATCTGCCCAAGCAACAGGGACCTCCAAAGCAGAAACACAAGCAACCTCCTCCTCCCAACACAACCCAAATTACACATAGCCCACAAACTCAGTGTGCCACTCAACCATAGCCCATATGGCATAACAACATACCCAACACTCTAGTCCTAGGTGACTCTATAGTCAGGCACACTGATGTTCCACTCACCAGGCTAAACGAGGAGAAAGTTACTGCCAGCTGCCTGTCGGGTGCCAGGATCCGCCACATAACGCATGCACTCAGGTCATTCCACAACAAGTACAAATATGACTCTATCATTGTCCATGTTGGTGTGAATGACCGGAGACGTACCTCGCTGGACTACATGAAAAGGGACATGGAGGGGCTGCCCAATCTTGTAGCCCAGGCAGGTATGACCCTAGCCCTGACATCCACATCCATCCCCTACCCCAATTATGGAAGCCACAGTAAAAGAATTCTCCAAAGCCAACTTCACGCTTCTTAAGACAGAAGTGGCAAACTTCACAAAAACCATGCTGATGGGCAATAGAGGTATGACTGCTGAATCCTACACAAATGCACTTTATAAGCACTTACACAAGCGCATGGATCGTGCAATCCCTAACAGAACCAAAATGCTATCCTCCAAAAAAGGAAGCCAATCTGGTGGTCCCCTGCCATAAACAAACTACAACAGAAGAAAGAAACTGTTGCAAAAATAGAGTAAAATCCCAAGATTGGAGAAACTCACTGGTCAGCCTTAGTAAGAAGCTGAGATCCCAATAAAAATCCTCCAAAGCTAGTTATGGAAACAAAATCGCCACTGACTCTAAATACAACCACAAAGCATTCTATAGCTATGTCATGAATCTCAATGGCAACACTCAGATCTGCTCTGAGTTACAGCACAATGGCACTAAATATACAGAACCAACTGATATTGCCAACATCCTGGCAGATAGGTTCAGTGCTAACTTTACCCCCCTGTCATCCCCTAAAGGGCCCATCTCTATACCAGAAGAATGCAAAGTTCCTGTAATCACGGCTGCACAGGTAAAAAACACACTATCCAAAGCCAAGAACACAGCATCCATGGGACCTGACAACATACCAGGCTGTGTTCTACATGAAGTACAGAACAAACTGGCACCCCACCTAAGTACCATGTTCAATCATAGCCTCACCTCAGGCTATGTGCCCACTGAATGGCGCACAGTGATGGTTATCCCACTCCACAAAGGGGGAGCCACCACTGACCCCGGAAACTACCACCCCAGTAGCCTAAAGAGCCTGGTCTGCAAGGCTATGGAACGTATCATCATGGAACTTATAAACAATGACACTGGTAATCTCCAAACTCAGGACCCCACCCAGTTCGGGTTTGTAAAAGGCAGATCATGTCTCCTAAACTTGATAAGACTTCTTTGAAGCAGTCACCAAAGCCGTACATGAAGGTAAGGTGGTTCACACAGCCTATCTAGATCTCTCCAAGGCTTTCGACACCATCCCCCACTCTGGAATTGTAGATAAACTCACTAAACTAGGTATAAATCCTTATATCACAAGATGGGTTGCCAACTGGCTCACTGACAGAACCCACACTGTGAAAGTAGCAGACTCCAAATCCAACTTCAGACCAGTGATAAGTGGAGTACCACAGGGTTCAGTCCTGGGTCCTCTCCTGTTTGGTATCTACTTCTCTGAAGTACAGGCTAACACAGAAGGTCTTTGGCTAACGAAGTTCGCAGATGACTGCAAACTAGGAGCCATAATCAAAACTCCAAAAGATGTGGAAATCCTACAAATGGGCCTCGCTGAGACAGATGCCTGGTGTCAAAGCCATGGCCTCAAGCTTAATGCCAAAAACTGCATTGTCATCCCTTTTGGTAAAAACTCTGTACCCATGAACTACCACATAGGCAATAGTCTACTTAACACCGAAAGTGTGATAAGAGACCTTGGGACACAGGTGGACAATAGTCTCTCCTTTGATAATCACATTGCCACAGTAGTCAGGAAATCCTTCTACGTGGCACACCTCATCACAAAAGGTTTCTCATCCAGGAAAAAAGAGGTCATTGTTCCCCTCTACTCGTCACTCATTAGACCCATTATAGAGTACAATGCCCCTATTGGTATGTACCTCACAAGACATCTACAACAACTGGAAAGGCCACAGAAATACCTCATAAAGAGGATTACCGGCCTCAAACAGATGCCCTACGCAGACTGTCTCAAAAAACTGCAGCTTTACTCCATCGCATATTGCCTACTCAGAGGCAATCTCTGCCTAACACACAAAGCTAGGTGAAACCCAGAGCTATTAGACTTGCTCCACTTAAATAAATCCCAATCCCTATGAGCTACACGCTCTAGGGACTTAAACCTTGTCACCACAATAAACAGAACATGCTGGAGGGACAGATTCCTGTCCCAGAGACTTCCCATACTCTGGAACAAACTACCTATCTATATTTCAAACAAAGCTCTTCATTAGCACTCTTCAAGAAAAATCCTGATGATTGGATGGGAGATAGGAAATTCACCCCTGGGATCACTTCTGTGGCTCTGCTCGACAGTGGCACAGGAAAATTATTTTCTTCGGTGGCGAAAGCCAGGGTACCTTTTGGCTATGCTTATATAGGCCCTAGGGCCAATAGCCTAGTACCTACCTATGAAAGTATAAACAATTTATAATCATGGTTTAAAATTGAAATGGGTGTTAAGAACCTGGATCTTATGGGTCTTTACCATCTTTAGGTAATACAGCCATCACAGCTTTCTTCCAAGATGTTGGTGCTTCCCCTCTTTTTAAAATACTGTTAAACAAAATCTTCCAGATATTTTATCACTTTCTTCCCTCCTAACTTTCAAACTCCCACTGGAATACCATCTGTTCCTGGATAATTTTCTGAAAATTTGTACATCACAGTTTTCACCTCATCGCCTCTTTGATGTTGAAACTCAGCTTCCTCTAACCATGGCATATTAAGTCTTCCATAAATATTTCCATTTATGTTCTTTCTTGATTACCACATTTCTCTGCTTTATACAAATTTTCCTAAAAATTCCAGAATATCTCTAAAATCTGTACATCATCTCTGACTATTCTTCTTGTTATAGACTCCCTAAGTTTGGCAACAGCCTTTTCAACTTTCTGCTGTGTAATTCATCATATTTTAAAAGTTTCTGTGCTCTGGGGTTATCAAAAAAAGCTGCTTAACAGCAATCTTTCTAAACTCATGCATATCATCCAGATAACTCTCTTATTCTCTCTTTACCACTCTGCGTTTGCACTTCCTCTTGCTCTGTGAGATTCCCCTTATACAACAATATGTTAACTTTTGTCAGTCTCTCCAAGTATTTCCTATTTATCTATTTTACTTATTTATTCAACATTTGATTACCGGGAAAGCCCGACTGGGTAGAAGTCCATTTTCAGCAGAGGCCAGGACAGAAAACTTCCAAATTATTACAAAACATTTTACGAACAATAATTTTACAATCTTCAAAAATAAAAAAAACCCTGCAGTTTAAATAATTATAACAGATTAGACATAATATCAAAACATTGGCTAAGAATCTATACAACTTATATGACAATCATTTAATATTTAGAAAAATTTTACACAGTTTGTAGACAATACAAATAGTGAGCAATACTCTAACTGAATTAAAAATCTTTGTGAGAAAAATGAATTTAAAGTTTTTGTATAAGGATCATCTGGGGGATGACCATAGAGGGAAACCAAACATCAGGAAGAGCAGTTGTTACAACCCACCTATACACCCCCTCCTTAATACATTTGAAAAGGTTTGTTCACAAGCGATTTTTCAGACTTTACAGGAACACAGACCAAAATCATTTAATTTAACCAAGATTGAAAAGCAATTGTTGGATGACATAAGAAGTGACCTAAATCTAAGGTTTATGAAGCCAGACAAAGGTGGGGGTATGGTCATTGTTAACAGCGAAGATTATAACAACAGGATTTTTTGCATGTTACAAGATGATACCAAGTACGAGTGTGTTTTTAGGAATGAAATTAATATCATACATAGGAAGATTAAATTGTTATTAGAGGATTCCCTGTATCAAGGGACCATTAATGAAGAGACCTTTAATTTCTTGAATATTGACCACCCTACTATTCCTATAGATTTTGGGATTCCGAAGACACACAAGAACATTTTGGAGCCACCATACAGACTTATTATCTCCTGCCAGAATAGTTTAACATACCCTTTGGGTGTGTTTTATTGACTGTACAGTTAGAAATACTCTAGTCCCTATCGACCACATTTTGGTCGATTCCTCGGATTTTTTGAGGAGGATTAAGAAAGAATATTACAACAAGGATGTTAGTTTTTCCACTACTGATGTGGTTGACCTATTTACCTCAATTCCACATGATAAGGGACTACAATTCTTCTATGAAGTGTTGGTTGAAAAAAACAACTTGAGTAACACCACAGTCAATTTCATCATGGAACTTATGGAGGTGATTCTAAAAAACAACTTTTTTAGTTTTGGTGGGGAAGTTTTCCGACAGGTCCAGTGGGTGGCGATGGGCAGCAGTTGTGCACCTATTTTTGCCAACCTTGTCATGTACCGTTGGGAAACTACTTTTGTTTTGGATACCCCCTTTAAAGAATCTTGGTTGGTATACCTTAGGTTTTTGGACGACCTTTTTATATTATGGAAGGGAGGTGACATACATACAAAGTTTTTGGACTTCCTTAATGGGATTTGTGAATATTTCAAATTTACTGGCAGCAGTGGGAATTCTCAAATTAATTATTTGGATGTTAAACTGAGTAAAGATGTAGGTTCCAACTGCTTTCAATCCTGTGTGTATAGAAAACCGACCTTTTCGAATGATTATTTAGAGTTTACAAGTAGTCAGCCCCTTTTGTGAAGAGAAATATTGTAATAGGTCAAATGGTCTGAGTTGTTAGAATGTGTTCTAACCTCGGCCTGGTAAAATCTGAAACAGAACGTTTGGCCAACATGTTTGGGGCCAGGGGACACCCATTGGAACTCGTAAATAACATCAGGAATCAAGTTGTTAGTGAATGGGGTTTAAGATTCAAACCACTACTTGGTGTTAATGAGGTCAATACTGACCAGGTCCAAAGTTGTGGTAGGGATTTTACACATTCTATGGTGTTAACCCATGGGGAAACTTCTTCTGGAGTTAAAAACATTATTAAAAATAAGTGGGTTATGTTCAAAGGGAATCAGGAACTTTTGACTGTTATTGGTAAGGAACCCTCTTTTACTTACAGGATTAATAGAAATTTAAAAAGTCTTTTGGAAAATCATGTTTCAGTTAAAAAAGGTAATACAAAAGGGACTATTAAATGTGGGGTTTGTGAGTACTGTAAATACATAGTAGGTACCCCAATGGTTTACTTGGGACCCCATATGATTGAAGTCAAATTTGGGGCAGGTACTTGCACAACAACAGGTTTGGTGTACCTTGCTATTTGTCAAGTTTGTAGTTATTTCTATGTTGGGAAGACCGAAAGAAAGTTGAACAGGAGAATCTACGAGCATTTGTACAGTATCGCAAAGAAAGATGAAAACAATGCACTTTTTTAAACATGTTAATATGAACCCTGACCATTCTTTTGTTTTTGTTATTCTAGAGGTTATTAACAGAGACATTGGCGGGGGGCAACTGGACTAACAAATTGCTTAGAGCTGAAGCTAGATGGCAGTTCAGGTTGAATGCTGCTGTAGCCCCAGGAATTAACGACCATATAAGTATAAAACCTGAATTAAGGTACAGGGCATCTAAACTTTAGCCTTCCCTGATTTAGCCTTCAACATTAGTTTGTTTTTTATGTAGAGTAATTAATAGTGATTCATCCTAGTTTTTCATAAAGGTTCTGTCATTATCAAAACAGGACAGTTTGTTTTACTTTTTTAAGGTTTTATGTCAGTATGGCATTTCTTTTTTAAGAACTTGCTCTTCCTTAATTAATTGATTACTGCTAGTATAAAAGCATTGGATTTTAATTTTTAATTGTTCTGATGAAGTCTTATGACGAAAGCGCTTGACCTTATACTTGGAGTGTTTTTAACACTGGTTTTGTGCTTGTGTGACTTTACATTCTTTTTACATTAAATGTTGTTTACAACAAGGTCGTAGGATTATTGGCTACAGAGTGGTATTTTTTTTTTGTTCTAATACAAATAGGAACTGCAATATGAAGTGAGGGAAAAACAGGTTTATGGTATATTTAAATAGAAAGTCAGAAAAGAGAATTAGACAGCAGTTAGGAAGTAAGTGAAGAAGGGAGAGTATAGCGGTATAAGGAATGAAAAGGTACTTGTTATCCTGGTTTTGAGCAAGAACAGAGCCAGATTTTAGTTAAGTCATCTTTCAGAGTGGTTTTGAAAGATGGGAGAGTGGGTACAGACCTGATGGATACAAGTAAGGAGTTCCAGGCCTTAGCAACCTTATATGAAATCAGACAAAGCCCAGCAGATTTGCTAGGTTTGCAGACAGACATGAATTTGTAGTCACTGGATCACAATGACTGACTGGAAACATAGCTCTGTAGAATACATTTTAGTGCTGGATAGGCAGATGGATGCTGGATAATTTTAGAGGTGGTAAGAAGTTGTGTATATGTTAGTTGACGTGGCAGTTCTAAATTTAGGCTTTTCAGTGCTATACACTGGTGGGTTCTTGAAAGGGGTATGTGCTGCTAATTAAGCAACTTTGTTATAGCATCGTTCAAGTTTTATTTTTTGTGAAACCTGGAGGTTTGTAAGGATGGAAACACTATAAAGAAGAGTGGGGGGGAGATAAGTAGTGGCAAGTGTAGTTTTAGCTGCATTGGGGAGAAAGTTTTTGGCTCTGTAAAGAATCCCTAGTTTTTGATGAGTTCTTATTATGCAATTTCGTATAGGCAGGATAAATGTAAGATTATCATCCACTATAACCCCTAATAGTTCGCTATGAACAGTGACTTCAGTGGTTGTATTATCAAGAGAGACTTTTAAATTTTGTTCTTTCATCAGAGAGAGATTTAGGAAAAAAAGTAATAGTTTGGTCTTTTTTGGGTTGAACATGAGTTGAGTTACGAAGCCATGTTTCATTGGCTGCTAAAGCTTCCTGAATAATTGTTGGACCATGTTGTCAGATGTGCAAGTGAGAGTGGAATCATCTGCATATTGCATTAGCGTGACCTGTTGTGTAGAAGTATATAGAGAGTTGGTGAAAATGTTAAAGAGGAAGGGACCATGGATAGAACCTTATGGTACACCGGTGGTAACTGGGAGGCAAGGAGAGCATAAAGTACCATTTTACTGACTGATACCTACTGGACAAGTAGCTTTTGAATCACAGAAGGGTGGGCTGAGACAGACCTAGTGAGGACATTTGAAGTAGAAGTTTGCTGTGACAAACTGTGTCAAAGGCTTTAGACAAGTCTAGACATAAGGAAAAGACTAGCTTGCCATTATTTCTAGCTTTATTGACAGTATCTCCACAGGTTAGAAGGGCAGTGCTAGTACTATGGGAAGGACGGAAGCCATGCTGTGTTGGGGATAGGAGTTCTTCCTGGAGGAGACAAGTCTACAAATTGTTTTTGAATACACTTTTCAAGTATTTTGGTGAGGGGAGATAAGATTGCTATAGGTCTAAAGTTATTAATGTCCGTTGAATTTCCTCCTTTGTGCAGAGGGATAATGTGTGACTTTTTCCAGAGAAAGGGAATGTGAGATTCCTTGATTGACCTATTTATAAGGAATGATGCAGGATAGGCAATGCTACTAACTGCTATTTTTAGGTACTCGCTTGGAAGGGCATCAGCTGAAGAAGTGCACAGTTTAAGTTTGAGTAGTTTTATATAGGAGGTCAAAGAAGGCTGAAGAAAGCTAAGCTCCTATCTCATATCCTCTCCACCTTCTACAGAGGTGCTACTGAGAGTATCCTTACCAGCAACTTCACAGTGTGGTTTGGAAGTTGTACAGCTACAGAAAGGAAGGCACTACAGAGAGTGGTGAGGGTCGCAGAGAAGGTACTAGGTGCCAGTCTTCCATCGATACAACTTTACTCTGCAAGAAGCATCAGAAGGGCCACCAAAATAATACGAGACACCACGCATTCAACACATGTACTGATAAGCATCTGGCACTGGGTAGATATTGTAGCATCCACTGCAGGACTACCAGATTCAACAACCGTTTCTACCCTACAGTGATCAGACTTCTGTAGTTGAGCATAAGTCCCAGAGAACTGGACATTAAGTCAGTTCTTTGTGTTTTTGTTCACAAATACCTACAGTCTATTGTATAACATATACCACACAATTTCCAAGTAACTGCAATATTTATTTATATTATCTCTATCAAGTGCAATATCAGCAGACAACTATGGCAATGTGAATCTGTAATGTGTCTTTTACTTAAATGGAACAGTTACTATAAATTAGGAGAGGGTATACTTATGCTGTATTCAAGTGTTGAAATTTTTCTGCTCTTTTGTACAGGTACTGGGAATAGGAGTGTATGTTAGTTGTGTTCATTCTTTTACTTGTATGTGTTGTTTTACTTTCTGTTGTAATCTCAAGAAGGAGCTGATGCACAAAATTTTGTTTAGGCTACATATCTGTGGTCATAAATGACAATAAAGTTTACTTTGAAATCTTTGAAACAAAGCAATTAACAAAGAGATGCAAGTAAAACAGGTAGTCTGCCATTTCCTGAGACTAAAAAACTGGCATGTGCAGTATAGTCTACTGGTCAATCAAAAGGGGACAGTGGCCATCTTAGTAAGAGTTCCGTAGACTGCAAGGACTATTTCACTGAGATGTTCAATCACACAGCAGGCATGTACTTAACTGAATAAAGTTAATATGCAGCAAGGTTCTTCGTGATAAATATGTTTACATTAAACAATGACAAAAGTCTCAGTACGGCCTTGTGGCAGAGCTCCTGCAATATAGAGGTCAGATGTAGCGATCGCATTCTCTGAAATTAAAGAAAAAAAAGTCTACTAAGCTGAAAAATTATACTGAGGCAATAAAGTACTTATTATACAAAAAAGAGATGGAGGACGGACCACAGTAAGTCAGAGCAAGAAAATACAGGAGAAATAAAAGAGCAGAGTGATGCTAATGAAATGTATGCATGTAAGATCAAAGCAGATGTAACAGAAAATATACCATTACTGAACCACAGTAATGCAGTGTAAATATACAGCTGTACTGAGCAAATTATCAGAACACGGCACTACATTGATAGGCACAATATACTACCATCACTTAGAATAATTAATGGGATTAACCATCACATCAAACCAATGTAATATATATACCAGAACACCAGCAACTCTCATTACATACATAAGTGTTAAAGGGAAACATGCTCAGAATACATAAAGCTTATCTGATCTGAAATAAATTGTTACAAATATAGCAAACTACCAAAGTCTTTTCATTGTGTTACACTGTCTTAGAACAAACAGAAATGTAACAACATATGACACATACCTGCTCTATGAAGGAAGATAGTGACTGAGTATAAGAGACAACACTGAGGGGATATTTAGCAATGCATTCTACTACAGTGACAATTCCACCCTCAGGTCAATTTATATCTAAGAACAATCAGTTTATAGCCAGAACAAAGCAATTAAAGAGATGCAGTATAACAGGTTTTCTGTCATCTTCTGAGACTAAATACCTGTTATAAGCAGTATAGTCTGCTGGTCAAGCAAAAGAGGACAGTGGCCACCTTAGTAAAGGGTCCTACTATTTCTCAGAGCCTTTCAATCACTGAGCAGGCATGTATTTAACTGATTAAAGTTAATGTGCAGCAAAATTCTTCATGATAAATAAGCTTACATTAATCAATGACAAAAGTCTCAGCAAACTTGTAGGTATAGTGCCTTGTGGCCGAGCTCCTGCAATATCTAAGTCAGATGTAGTGACCGCAGGCTCTGCTCCGTGAAGGAAGATAGTGACCGAGTCACTATTACTTCTTAACTGTCTCTCTTTTTTACTTCTACTGTGTTTTTAAACTCCATTTTCATTTTGTCCCACTCACTAGCTATAACTTCTGAAGATATTTCTATCTTCTCTAATAACTGTTGAATAATTACCAATACCATTCCTTAAATTCCTCTCTTTGTAACAGGTAGGTGATAAAGCAAGTGTCTCATTTTTACTTCACTACATTATATTGCATCTCAGTTTCTATTGCTGCATGATCTGACATAGTTATTAGATGTGTACCAAAGCTTTCAATTAAATGCAAATGTTTCTGTGAAATATAATTTCTACCCAGCCTAGCCCAGTTATTGTTCCTTGGGGAATAATATCTAAATAATATCTAAATTCTGTCCATGTTCCTACTACTGAATTCACATCTTACATACCAAATATTTTCATAAATGTCTTCAGAAATCTATCCTGGTGTCAAATGTTCTCTTTTGGGTTTCCATAATAAATCCTCACTATTGTAAATTACGTTTCAGTCCCCACATAAGTAATATTCCCTGCTGAAAAAATATTATTTCTCCCAAAAATTTGTTAAGCTCCATAACAGCAGTTTTTGGTGGAAGATAAATACACATCAGTATGATTCTCCTCCCTTGCCAAAAGCACCTTACCACCACAAATCTACCATTACAGTCTTTTTTCCCTCTTCTATAACTATTGGATCCCCTCTAGCAATTAATATAATTACTCCCCTTTTCCTTTGTCCCTGCTATTCTGCAGAAAATCCATCTTGAAGTGCTTTCTTTGTTCAATTCACATGCTCATTTCTTTCCAAATGTGCCTTCTGCAGCATTATTATTTTCACTCTACATTTCTTAATATAATTCAATATTCTTTCCTTTTTTGTCTATACCTTTAATGTCATTTATGTTCCAAGATATTATGGCTAGTGTAGCCACCATGATAAAAAGCAATTGTTCCAACCTATTACACATTTCAGTTGGTTTGAATGTATATTTCCAATGTATGTGTTACATACACATACTAATGTCTGTCAGGCAGTTGCTTCTTCTCAACTCCATTTGAAGTTATGTCACATTTTTCAAGACTTTTTGTTTTAAAGTAAACCTTCAAACAAAAAAATAAACATTTTCAAAACACCCCCATCCCCTATTAATTTAGAACACACATACACAAAACTATGCACATCTTCAAAAATGAAATTTAATCCTCCAGAATGAACAACTGCCCCAAACAGAGAAAAGCACCTACATACATAACCTAATCAGGCTAAAGTGCATGCCACAGCCTGTGTTTCAACTTGTATTGACTGCTGTCTGCTCTTTTCTTCTCTCTACTCCCCTCCTCCCAGATATTAAAAAAAAAATAGCTTGCATACTTTCAGAAAACATTTAACTTTTATCACAAAGGAAAAATGCATTGCCTATCTTTAAATAAAACTAAATTGTATACTGTTCTCTTAAATGAGTTAAAATATTTAGGCTGCTAAGGAAGCTGCTAGCTCTTATTCACTTCCCATAATTTCAAACTTTATTTTTCACTGAACTGCTTGCCATTGTACCTTAAAACTTTGCATCTCCTTCAGCAAAGAATGCTCAGAACTCTCAAGATTAATTGCTTGCACCTGCATTAAGCTCATGTCCATGGAAAAGTACTCCGCAATGAATCTTTGACAATTTCACTCACAACAAAATTACAGCCGCCCTCCGCTCCAAGCTTCTTGACTCTCACTGAACATTTCCTAATGTAAAAAAAAAAAAAAGAAGTTATGTACTTACCATAACATTCCATGTGAGTTGTTCATCTCGCCTTCATTCTTACAGATGGGTTTGGAGCCGATCCTCGGCTCCGAGTCAGCCCACTACAAAGCTTAAGGTCTTCAGACAGCTCGAGGCCAAGTCTCTATCCCATGAAGCACCTAGAGTTACCTTAGATCTTGTTTGCTGCGTATAATACCACCAAATGTCATTTTATCACTCTATAAGAGAAAGCCATAGAAGGGTTGAGCAACCAGGAAGAATCTCGGTCTTCGAAAAACCCTGGAGAGGGTAGGAGCGTGGGAAGTAAGAATGAAGGCGAGATGAACAACTCACATGGAGCATTATGATAAGTACATAACTTCTTTATGTGAAGTTGTTCTATCTCGCCATTCATTCTTACAGATGGGTAGCGTCCCAAGCACCATCTATCTTGGGTGGCTCATGGGAGTATGTTTTGCAGGACAGCAGACCCAAAGGAGGCCCCGTCAACTTTGTAGCAAGTGACAAAGGTATGAGGTCTTGACCAAGTGGCTGCACAAATGTTGTCTATAGGAAGTCTAGCAGAAAAAGCAGAGGATGTAGACACTGCTCTGGTAGAATAAGTCTTAATTTTGTGTTGTAAGGGCATATTAGCAGCTGAATAAACACATGTGATACAATCGGATAACCACTTAGAGTTGTTTTTGCCACTGGCATACCTTTTCTGGAATCTGAAAAGGAAATGAAAAGCTGTTCTGATTTCCTAAACTCTTTTGTCCTATCCAAGTAAGACCTGAGCTGTCTATGAACATCAAGCTTGCGCAGCATATACTCTAAGTTGTTGGAGTGAGTGGGGAAGAACAGTGGCAAATCAATAATTTGGTTAAGGTTAACTTCAGTACAAACGTTAGGCAAAAAGGAGGGATGAGTTCGTAGTGAGACTCTGTCAGCATGGAAAATCAAATAAGGAGGCTTAATGGACAAGGCTGGAAGCTCTGACACTCTGCGGGGAGAAGTGATAGCTACTAAAAAGATAGTCTTCCATAACAAATATTTCACATCGCATTAGGAAGCTGGTTCGAATGGAGGAAGAATAATGTGAGAAAGCATAAAATTTAGATTCCATGGGGTACCCAGGGATTTCACAGATGGTCTGAGATGAGAAGTCCCTTTGAGAAAGGATAGTTTGTGTGACACTATGTTCAATCCTTCAAATCCAAGGTGAAAATTAGACATATCAGCAAGTTGAACCCGAACTGTTGCTGCTGCAGCTCCTTTGTTGAAAATCATGGTTAAGAACTCTAATATAGAGGCCATAGGGGCTAGGTAGGGATCAATGTTGGTTTGAGAGGCCTATATAGAATTGTTTTTCCATTTGCTAAGGTATAGCTTCCTCGTAGAGGATTTATGAGAGGATATTAGAATTTGATGCATCTCATTAGAAAGTTTATGGAACCTGGCTATGATGGGAATTGGAGCAGCCAAGCTGTCAGCTTCAGGGACTGAAGAGAGGGATAAAGTTCCCCCGATGAGTGCATCAGAAGATCTGGAATTGGGTCCAGAATAAAAGGGTCCTCCAACTGATGAAGTCGAAGGAAGGGGAACCAAATCTGACGAGGTCAATGAGGGGATATTAGAATGATGGTCCTTCCCAGGGCTTTTTCTTTCTGTAGTACTTTGGGTATCAAGAGAATTGGTGGTAATGCATAGAGGAGACCCAGAGGGTAATCGTGTAGGAGTGCATCCCTTGGGGCTTCTCCCGGTGGGGGAATCAGGGCAAAGAAGCTTCTGCATTTCACGTTCATGTGGTTGGCGAAAAAGTCGCAGCAAGGCTGGCCCCACCTGCGGAATATCAAAAGTTGCTGAACTGTACATGCGCTTTCCGTATCTATCCATAATCCTAGAATCTCTGTTAGGAGGATGGATAGAGGAGGGAGTTTCCGAAATGTCCTTTTTAGTGGCTGCTGCCACCACCATGGCATCAACTGGCACTCCATGGCATCAACTGGCACTCCATTAGTAAGATAAAATTTGTCCCGGGGGGGGGGCAGAAATAAATTTATTAGGCCTCCTGGGGACAGGCTCCATGGTGTCCGGCGACTCCCACACCCTTCGTGAGACCAGCTCCATAAACTCATCGAAGGGCGGAGACATGCAAGAGGTGGAGGGCTGAGACCCAAAAGCCTTCAGGAGAACTGACTCATCTTCAGTAGGGTTGGTGGACTGCCAGTCATCCCTCTGCCTAAGGATTTCAAATATCTCAGCAAATGAGATATCATCAGAGGGGGACCGTGGGGACCCTTCTAATTCATCCAAGTCAGTATCGGATGTGAGAGACTCCTGTGGGGAGTCTAAATGCTTCCTCTTACAGATTCTCTTCCTGGGAACCTCATCAGTGGGGACTTCTGGTGAGGTCTCGGAACAGCAGGGACCACCCAATGGGGCTTCCTGAGGCTCTGGGTCTCTATGCTTAGCAAGGATCTGTGAAGCAGAAGCAGACACATTTGCTTTTGGGAAGGAGGTAGCCAGACCTGAAGCTTAAGATGTCTTAGAAGACATACCTCTCCTCATGGCTTCGACGGCACCTCTGCTCCGATGAGAAGGGATCGGCGGATCTGAGGAAACCGTTGATATTCCCGGCACTGGGACAGTGGGCTCCGAGCCAGAGGTAGAAGCCGAGCTCATTCGAGCCAAAGCCTCGAGAGGCAGAGTCGGAACCGACAAGTCAGTCCGACTATCCTCCCCAGACCTGACCAGAGAGTGTTGGCTCCTAGATTCCTCTCTCGGCATCGAGGACGTCAGAGTAAACGAAACACAGGACACTGGAGCAGGCATCGGCTCCGAAGGCTCAACAATCATTAAGTCTGACTCCTCCGGCTCCGAAGGACCGGTATGGCTCGGAGGAGGAAAAGTAGTAAATGGTAGAAGGTTCTTTGGTTCTGAAGCTGTTTAGGTTGAAGCCGATAAAAATTTAGCAAAGGCCGGTGCCTGTAAAAGCTTCTGCACCACATGACCCACATCCACATCGGAAAGGCTTATCAAAGACCAAGATGAGTGGATAGAAGGGGGTACAGATTGCAGGAGTGAAGACTTAGGCACTTTGGATACCGGTTCTAGGACCAGGGACTGGTTCCGATGGCTGTGGAACCAACGGCAAAGATTTTTTAGATTTTTTTTTACCTCAGAAGAAGTAGAAGCCTTAGAAGACTTTGAGGATTTGCTAGACCTGTCCTGGTGGCTCAAAGCTTCTTAAAAAGATGGTTTGACTAAACCTCTGTCAATTAACTTTCTCTTTCTCTCCTGGAAAACCTGAGAGAGAAAGAATGACAAATGGAGCAGCTTTCTTGAAGGTGCAATGCTCCCAAACAGTATACACAATTTACATGACTGTCATTGACAGACATTTTCTGTCCACATTTAGGACATTTCTTAAACCTTGATTTAAGGTGTTTATCCTTATCCTGGTCAGCCATAGTGGAACACACAATCTCAAGTGCTTCCTCTTACAGTAAAGATTTAACAAGGCATAAAATAAAATGAGGCCAAGAGAGCTAATAACTAGTTAAGAAAAAAGGCACACCAAGGAAAGGGAAACTACAAAATAAGCTATAAGAGCTGAGCTAAGCTAAGCCTAAAGAGAAATATATCAGAATATTTTTTTTAAGTAGTATTATAAATTTCAAGAAAAGAATTTTGTACTGGCCCGAGCTATGCGAGGAACCTCCAATCTATTGCAGTGGCAAACTAGATCTGAGGTAACTTTAGCTGCATCATGGGATAGGGACTTGGCCTCGAGCTGTCTGAAGACCTCGAGCTTTGTAGTAGATCGGCTCTGAACCCATCTATAAGAATGAACGGCGAGAGAGAACTTCACATCAAGCTATCATCTTTGCAGATTTAAGAAATTTAGCGTTTTTCATGGCGTTAATCATTTTGCCTTATTTGTAAAGCTTACTTGCTTACCAAAAAATAGCTGTTTACCACTTAAGTAAGGGTATTAATCTACACATTAACCCGTTGTAACATTAAGAGAAAATATCTTAATTCTACATATAACCAGTGCAATTTTACACCCCACCCCAGCAGCCCAAGATCACAGCATATTAACATCAGACTTGCTTTTGTCCACTTTTCTTCTCATGTTATACCGTAAAGCCTACATTTCTTATAACTAAGTAGGCACTTTTTTATTTTTATATCCTTAATACATACAACAGTCACTGAAAAGTCTTCCTCCTTATCTAAAATACAGCTGACAACTCACTATATAAAAAGTGCTTTACTATACATAACATGCAATTTATGTTATGAAATGTTTTATTTAAATACTAAGAAAAAAATGTTATATTCGCAAGTTACTGTTTTTCCCATTTTAGTGTCACAAATGACATATATATGTAGAATTAAGATATGGGTTGCCAACTGGCTCACTGACAGAACCCACACTGTGAAAGTAGCAGACTCCAAATCCAGTTTCAGACCAGTGACAAGTGCAGTACCACATGGTTCAATCCTGGGTCCTCTCCTGTTTGGTATCTACTTCTCTGAAGTACAGGCCAACACAGAAGGTCTTTGGCTAACAAAGTTTGCAGATGACTACAAACTAGGAGCCATAATCAAAACTCCAAAAGATGTGGACATCCTGCAAAAGGGCCTTGCTGAGACAGATGCCTGGTGTCAAAGCCATGGCCTCAAGCTCAATGCCAAAAAGTGCATTGTCATTCCTTTTGGTAAAAACTCAGTACCCATGAGCTACCACATAGGTGGTTAACACCGAACGTGTGATAAGAGACCTAGGGATACAGGTGGACAGTAGTCTCTCCTTTGATAATCACATCACCACAGTAGTCAGGAAATCCTTCAATGTGGCACACCTCATCACAAAAGGTTTCTCACCCAGGAAAAAAGAGGTCATTGTTCCCCTCTACTCGTCACTCATTAGACCCATTACAGAGTACAATGTCCCTTTTGGTATGTACCTCACAAGACAGCTACAACAACTGGAAAGGCCACAGAAATACCTCGCAAAGAGGATTACCAGCCTCAAAGAGATGCCCTATGCAAACCGTCTCAAAAATCTGCAGCTTTACTCCGTTGCATATCGCCTACTCAGAGGTGATCTCTGCCTAACACACAAAGCTATGTCAAACCCAGAGCTTTTAGACATGCTCCACTTAAAGAAATCACAATCCCTATGAGCTACACACTCTAGGGACCTAAACCTCATCACCACAATAAACAGAACATGCTGGAGGGATAGATTCCTGTCCCAGAGACTTCCCATACTCTGGAACAAACTACCTATCTATATCAAACAAAGCTCTTCATTAGCACTGTTCAAGAAAAATCTTGATGATTGGATGGGAGATAGGAAATTCACCCCGGGGATCACTTCTGTGGCTCTGCTCGACAGTGGCACAGGAAAATAATTTTCTTGGGTGGCGAAAGCCAGGGTACCTTTGGCTAGGCTTATATAGGCCCTAGGGCCAATAGCCTAGTACCTACCTATGAACCTATAAGGTAGGGGTATATGCTTTACAGTCCACCCACACGTTTAGACAACAAAAGTCCAGGCTTTTTCAACCACTTTTTCTTGCAAAGCCATATTTCACAAATGGGACTCATGCGTTACAATCTCCCATTTATTCACTAATTTCAGTGTTGCTGGTCTTTTTGCTGTTCATCTCCATCTGTCAACACCAGACTCTGGTTCAAGTCCAAGATCAACTCCTGTGCTTTTTCTGTCTCTCAAACATTTTCCTTTTGATCATGGGAATAAGTTTCACTGGCAAAGACCCTCTATGAACCTGACTGTCAGAAGAATGAGAAGCAGAGTCCTCTTCTGCTCCCTGGCTCACTATTTGTTGTATAAAAGTATTTCCTCCTTAGCCTGTTCTGCATCAAAAATGTTTTTGATCCTCTAGGAAAAATACTCTGAAGATAGCTGGATACAGCAGCTTGAATCCCACACCTGCCTCTCAACATTCCGATTGAGATATGCAACAAAGTCTAGAAGATTTATGATTTTTGCTTGGAAATGTTTACACAGGTATTTTTAAAATCCAAGTAGACTCCTGATAATTTTTTCTTAAATAGACAGCAAATGTTGGAGGTGTGATAGGGAAGAAAGAGGTAACTGGCAACATATTTTCTAGGAGTGTAATGAGTTGGCAGACTTTAAAGATTCCTTTCAGACTACTCTATCAGAGATACTGGGTGAGCAGACTGGTCTATCTAGGGAAATTATTTTTCTGAGCTATGAGACAGAATAAGAATTGCCTTGACATAGCATGGCCTTGCTGAGTCTAATTATGGTGGCTCTAAGCAATTACTAGAAAATGGAAATCAAAGTCTAAGCCAACCGTAGTAGTAGTAGTAGTAGTGAATATAGTAACAGAGATAAAACAACTAGAACTGGGATCTTTAGAAAAGGGTAGGAACAAATTACATAGAAAAAATGGGACTTGTGTTAAGCAATACATACAGGGGAGGAATCATGTTTAAAAGAAGGCAAGATTTGTATGAGCTATGCAATATTCGACTGACAATGACTGGGTAGATTATAACTGATGTATAATGTTTGCAACTAAAATTATGTCAATATTGTTTGTGATGTATAATGCTTGCAACTAAGATTATGTCAATATGGTTTGTTTTCTTTATATACATATATGATTATTAAATTATCACATGTGACATAAGCAAAGATGTTTCTTGTTTCAAAAAAAAATCTCTGATTGCTGGGAAAAATATGCCTATCTTCTGCCTGGTGTACAATGAATAATCGTTTTTCATAAACACTCTGCTGTCTCAAATTTTTAGTATTTTCCCTTCTGCCATATTTTTGTCAGTATCATCTCCTTCTCCCAGTCAGACTGCATCTTTAGTAATGTAGGCCTTAGCTGCTTTCTTATGGCCAGGTGTGGAATGTACACTCAATGTGCCCTTTCAATTAACATAAATCCTGTACTGAAACACCAGTCATGTTGTTTGTTTGTGCTTTCATAAATTTAATACAGTATGTTCCTTCAGGTTTCTCTGCTACAGCAGAAAATCTCTGGTTTTCTCGGTGTGTTCAGTCTTCTAATGCTACTGTTTTTTGAAACAGCTCTTCTTGAGAAGCCTCATACTCAGCCAGCTTTTTCTTCATTTCAGCATCTGATTTTTGCATTTTTATCAATTCATTTGAACAGTTTAACATTTGTCCAACCTTTTATCTGAGTTGATGTATTCCTTCAATATTTAATTTATTTTAATCACCTCTAAGTACATTTGATAAATTTTCCCTCTTAATTAATGGTAGCCATCTCTTGAACCAAAGCTGAAGCTTGAACTGATTTTGCTCAACAGGTGCATAATCCTTCCCAGAGAGTAGTTTGCTCTATCTACCTTTTCTAAATGATTTTCTTTCAGTTTCTATAAATTTCTTCCTTGTTACCATCCCGGCAGTGTACTAACTAGCAAGTAACTTAACTCTACCCAAAAACAGTTTCAAATGCACTTTTTCCTCAGTTTCTCTTTTCACACTGGGAGAGCTGAAGTTATCTGATGATCAGAGTGAAGCCATCCTGGAAGTCTGCAGTTAAGTCCTTTTAATATTACAGCCTTGTTTGTCTTTTTAGTGGGCTGTACCATCAGTAACTCAGAATATTTACCAAACCATACTTAGTCAGTCCATTACATTTTGCCTAGTAAAATAAATATATGATGTTTAACCTACATTTTACACTGTGGCAGGGCTAGTCATTCGACAGTGTAAAATATGGCTCTAGATGATTTGGTCATGCTGACTACTGTCACCAAATGGGAATGGGTATTTGTCTGTGCTATGTGGGTTGAGGACCAGGCCTACCCTGACCTATCCCAGTTAACCATGCTAACAGTGGGAAGGGTATATGTGCCTGCCATAGAGCCCAGCAGCCTTGGGTCAATAAGCTACTGGATGTCCAGTGCCCAGTTGTCCAGCCTGGGTAGCTGGGATAGCTCTGCTGAGCAAAACTGGGATGTAAAACCATCAACCTGCTAAACATGAACTAAGAAGTGGTACACTCAGTGTAGGTTAAAACACAAGAATGTTGCAAACACACTCAAAAAATACTAAAAACCACAAGAAAAGTGCATAAAAAAATAACAAGGGTACAAGGTTCAAAACACTAATCGTTGAGACAGTGTCCAAAAGAACAAATTTAATAGCTCAATAAAAATAAAACCCAACAATAAAGTTTAGCACCAGACTATTATTAGGTACTTTAGTCACTGCAGGCCATCAGAACAACTGACACAAATCAAATCAGTATATAAAAAGCATTCCATGCTATCACATGACTAAATTAACAAGGATTAAACTGGATCAAATGTACAATAAACAACAAAAACCTTAAAATATTTCATAAATGCATGTAAACTATATCTATATATATTCATATATATATATATATATATATATATATATATATATATATATATATGAATAAATCAGTCACACACACTTAAAAAACTGATAAAACATATTCTACCTAACAATACTTTTACCTCAAACAAAATGTTATTCTGCTTACTTGTTCATAAATACCTAATTCCCTTGATTTAATGTTAAACTTAAAAAAAAGCTAATTATGGCAAATGTATATGGTCTCCTCTGCACAAAGGTGCGCCATCTACAGACCCATAAGTCTCAGTAGTCTTAGCTGCAAAGCCATGGTTTTATATCATGAAATTGACCACATATCATGAGATATAACCAATACACTGGACCCAACCCAGTTTTATATATAAAAAGATCATGTTATTTAAAATTGTGAACTTGTATGTGTATATCATATAGCAATGGATGAAGGCAAAATGGTTCACAGTGCCTACCACATTCAGGCATTGTTGACAAACTCAAGAGGTTAAGTACAAACCCATATATCACCCAGTGGATAGCCAACTGGCTCACAGACAGGATACCTAGGAAGTTAGAACTGACATCATTCAAAGAGGCCAGTCCTGGAGTCACTCATCTGCTCTCAGCTTTATTTGGCATTTACTAAGTCAAGGTCAATGTCAATGGTCTCTCTGACTACATTTGCAGATTATTGCAAATTAAAATCACCACTAAATCCCAAACTGTCATCCACTTTCTCCAGGAAGGGCTAACACTGGTGTCAAAAGACAAACTTTTGCCAAAATGAAATACAGTTTATGGAATGTTTGGCTAGAGCATTTGTTAAATCTCCTTTTTCTTTATAGCTGAATTATGCTCATAGACTAATCTAGCCTTTGACCATTCAAGTTTCTTATAGTTTTGCCTATGTAAAATGATCACATGAGGCACACTGTGCCACATAAACTATATTGTTTGTTTACAAGTAAAATGTCCACTTTGTATTAACCGAATTCCAACAACTTAAATGTTCCTTAAAAACAGTAGATGTGCCACTAACAAACCTGCACTGTTTACTGGCTATTGAGGAAGAGCTATGTACCTGAACCACTTATGATGAATGTGTTTGCAGATTGTTTCCACTCAACAAACAGCACCATAATTATATTCTGAAGACTTAAACCTTGCCTGTGATATAAACAGGGCTAGTACCTAAGATTTTAGACTAGGTCTCTGATTGCCCATCCAAATAATCCTCCAATTATCTGTAACTTGAAAATCCCTTTGATGATTGCCATCTCATTGCTAATAGGTAATGGAAATGGTTCAAAACAAACCTGTTGGCCAATGTTTTTCCAAGCTCCTGCTTACACACTTTTTCAAAGTACCAGAGAACTTGTCAGAGATTTAGAATACATGGCAAGGCTTAAAAAGGCCCTTGTGATCATTAGCCTAGTAAACACCCATAAACCTATAAATAAACAAAACTGTAAAATCATAAAATCAAAGTTGCTGATCACAATATTAAGTTGACTCAACTGTGCCAACTGTAAAAGTATTGGTAAGAAACCCTCTCAAGTATACCAAACTCAAATTTCTTAAATACTAGACAATCTTGAATGTGGCTATAAAGTGCATTTTTTCATATTACTTTTTAAAATGTAGTAGGGGTCTCTTGGTCTTGCCCATGTAAAATGCGAGACATGTATCACACTTGGCCATATGCACTTTTCCCGGGGAGGTGTAATTTCTTGCCTACAACAAAACCTTGCTTTTAAACACATTTTCCAGGACTAATGGTAGTGCAAGTGCATATAAAATTACACTGGCTACACATACCATGTTTGGTAATCCCCTTGACCTTACTGATTTACTAACTGGTTTTACTCGTTCAAGATTGTTTTTTAAATTAGCTGGCACTTTAAACACAAAGTAGGGATGCTCACCTACAATTCGGCAAAGTTGTTCATTGTTTCTGAACAGTAACCAATACTTCTAAATTATACTTTTTACTTGATTAGAACAATTGCTACACTGGAGGACTAAAGCCCGACAAAGATTATTGTCACAGTCGCTACTAACATTCCAGACAGAGATCTGCGAGCAACTCAAACCCTGTCCCAACAAGGTTTTATACTTGACACCCTAATTCGCACAAACCTCCTGGTTAACCTGATCTATAAAAATCCTCTGGTAATCTCTTTCTAAGAACATATCAATTAAATGCGTTTCTCGTGTTCAAACACTGCCTCACTGGAAACCATTCTTGCTGGGCTGACTAACTGTTTTTTAATCAAACTCTTTTTGTCTACAACTAGATGAAAATTATAAAAATGCAAGTAATCATTTGAAAAAAGTGGTTTTCCTGTAAGTGGTAGATTCAAGATTGTTACCAGATATAAGTGTTTGTATCCAAGCAGTTAATATGATCACATATGATCATAACTATATTGAAAGCTAAACCTCAAAAATCTAGTATTGTTCAAATACTCAATGAAGTCTATTATGTCACGCTCTCCAACCCACAACACACCAACAAACCTGAGGTGGTAAAACTTGCAGTGGGAAAAGAAGTGGGATTTAAAAACATATTCCCTTTCCCAAGCTAACATGACCTTGTTAGCAAAGGTGGGTGTACATGCCACACCCATTGCTACCCCAGGGTCTATATTAAATGATCGAATTTTCAAAAGTTCAACTGTCATATGGTCAAAACCATATGACTGAATTTCCGAAAGTGCGAAAGTTTTAACGGAGATCTCCGTGCAGTGCGGAATGGGAAGACTTCCCTTTTCTGCACTGTAGTACGATCTCGGAGTTGGTATATTTAAACAGCGAGGGTGTGGGGGGGTGCAGGGGAGCTTGCCCCCCTGCTTACAATGTTTAGGTAGGTTATTTGTGTAGTTTATTATTTTTTTTATTAGATATTCAAACTAAAAGTTCGATCATATGGTGTCAACCATATGACAGTCAAACTTTTGAAAGTTTGATTATCTAATATAGACCCGCTACCCCACTTACTTGTTTGTATATCTCACCTTCAAAGTACAAAAAATTATTAGTGAGAATAATATCCATGCAACTTGATAAAAACTGAACCTCCATGGATAACAAATAAGAACAGTCTTGTAATGCATTCTCAAACAGTTCCATTCCATCAAACTGGGGAATATACATAAAGAGGTCAACAACATCGATAAGAAAAATTAAATGGGGATCAAACAATTCATTTTTAATACTACCTAAAAATATCCCAATATCCTTAATAATATGCTGAATAAAAGCCAGATAACACTTAAGCATTTTGTCCACATATACAGCCAAGGCATGGGTAACTGAACCTTGAGCCACCACAATCGATCTCAATGGAGGCTGTATAATATTTTTGTGGACTTCAGGAATACCAAATGTAGTTGGGATAATTGGGAACCTGGTACTCTTCAAAGACTAATGCAAGTTGGGAGTAATGACACCACAATCAAGTGTTCCTAACTGCTACATTGAGCTCTTTCCTAGAAGAAACTGAATTCACAGTGTTTTGCAAAACATTAAACATTTGAGAAAAGTAGTCTATGTGATCAAACAAAACCATCCTTCCCCCTTTATCAGGCTTCATGATCCTAATGTCTCTGTTAGCCAACAAATCATTAAGTAATGCTCTTTCTTTCCCTGACAAATTAGGCTTTAAGTCTTTAGATCTACGGGAGGACAGATTATACAAATTATTCTCGCACAGCTTCTCAAAAACAGAAATAGTAGGATGTGGTGCTGGATTAAAAATACTACTCTGTTTTACTACATATCTGTTGATTTTGTAGGTATACTATTTCGGCTGTGGAAAAAATATGCCAAATTCAATTTTCTGCTAAAGAGTTTCAGTTCTAAACTAGAATTTGCCATGTCAAAAAACTTACTGGGAATAAAAGTAATTCTTTGGAGATCAATGAAAAGAAACATTTGTCAACATATAAAGCACTATAGTTGAAAACACTGCAACCCTTATATTTTAGTAAAACACCATCATATTCAACAGAAATCATGTCATCAGTACTATAGAATCAAATGATGTGAGTAGTGGTGGTTATGGTAGTTTGGAACCTTGCGGGCCCCCCCTTTTGGTTCCTCAACCATGATTTTTGTACTTTCCTTTTCTCGCCCCGTTGAAAGGTTGGTAATATGACTATGCACGAGGGAAATCGAATTTGACTCCCCCTACATGTCTGTTTTTTTTTGCCAACCTCTTGGCACAACGAATGTGTGGAAATTCTTAGGGGTCAGAAGGACTCGGGACATTCGCTGTAACATCCCCATCTCCACTACCTACATCAGAATCAAAATGTTCTTGATGTAAACTAGAGTCAACTCTGTTTTGTCATGATAATCCACATCTATTTTATCCTTGAAAGAAAAAGTAGGTATTTTATAGGCTCTGCCATCTCTAGAAAGTTTTTTTATCCATTCTCTTTCACTATAGTAACTTATTTTTCAACACTATCAAAAACTAATTGGTGTTTGTTTTTGTAACTATCAAATATATTTATATCATTAAGTTCATGTATTAATTTGTCAACCAACAGTCTGCTGTGCTTAATAATAAGAGAAACTAACTCTAAACTCCGTTAATTAAATAAGTCAGAAACTTCCTGATAAAAAGTGAAATCCGAACAGATCCCATTAGGGAATCTGTTGTACCGCAATCCCATACAAATTCTTTCATATTTAGGCTCTATTCAAGGAAAGCTATATCCAGTTGCCACCTCCCTCAGTTTCTGCAGCTTCTTGTCAAAGGTCGCTAAAGGTTCCTTCAAGGAAGGCAGATTAACAGGGGTTAAAGAATATCCAAGTAATATGATAAATGTGCTTTATACACACACTCAGGATTGTCTAATATTTAAGAAATTCTAGTTTGGTACACTTGAGAAGGTTTCTTATTAGTTGCAGGGGTGGTGCTTGGGAGTCCACTCTGGCACATCATGTACTGATGTGCAACAAACTAAATGCAATAAAATATCCAAATTAAATGACAATGTTAGTATTTTACCTGTTTTAAAGTTGCAATCAGCAAAACTACGATTTTATAGTTATAGTTTTTGCCTTATTTATAGTGAAAAACATATACATTTGTCAAAATTACCTTTTTTAAATGTAACATTAAATGAAGTAAATTAGGTATTTAAGAACAAGTAATCAGAATAGCATTTTGTTTGAGGTAAAAGTGTTTTTAGGTAGGAGAACTTTTTTGATCAAGTTTTTAATCTACAATATATATTTTTTTTATGCTTTTAAGAAACATTTTAAGGTTTTTATTGTTATTGTATGCTTAATCTAATTTAATCCTTGTTAATTAATTGGTCATGTAATAGGACACAATGCTTTATATAGACTGTGATTTGATTCGGTGTCAACAATTCTGATGGTCTATTGTGACAAAAGTACCTGACAATAGTCTAGTGCTAAACTTTATTGCTGGGTTTTATTTTTATTGAACTGTTAAAGTTTGTTCTTTTGGACATGTTGGGCTCAACGATTAGTGTTTTGAACTTTGTACCCTTGTCGTCTTTTTCTATGCACTTTTCTTGTGGTACTGGGTGTAGGTTCAATGACAGGAAGCAGCTTGGAAGAGGATGGCATGATGGTAAGTGGGAGGCTGGACATCTCATGTATCCAGGAGACAAGATAGAAGGGCAATGCAGCACAGTCATTTGGCTTTGGATCCAAAATCTTCCACTCAAGAGGACAGGTTAGAAATGGTGTGGGAATTGTGGTAATGGAGAGGCTTCAGAAGACTGGGAGGGGAGTCATCAGAATTAATGACACAGACTCATAGCAATCAGACTACAGCCTAATGACAGAATAGTATTCATAAACTCAGCCAACACCCCACAGCATGGTTGTCACAGTGAGGAAAAGAGTGCATTCAGACAGCAGTTGCAGGATCTACTGGATAAAGCAGGAAATTATTAACTGGTGTTAATAATGGGTGACTTAATGGACATATTAGGACAGAGAAAATATGATTTTAGGACTGCCTGGTTCCACATGGGTGGGGCAACAGGAATAAAGAAAGAAAGGCCATTCTAGACTTCTGTCTGACAAATGGCTTGATAGTAGCCAACACAATGTTTAGAAATAGAGGCAGTCAGAAGAACAAATACAAGAGTGGTCAACATTCAATTGAGGTAGACTTTCTCCTAGTAAGGAAAAGGTACTGGGGTAGAATCTGCGATTGCAAACTCATCCCCAGTGAGATAGTTGTCCCACAGCATAAAACACTGGTTGCCACAATCAGCTAAAAGCAGTGGTCAGAGAAGGCTCTAAGGTCAACAAAGACCAGGCTGAAAACCTGGAAGTTGAATGAAGAGAAAGCACAACAACTCAAGGAACTACTCAGTGCTCTAGCACCTCAAGAAGGGGAGGAAATAGGTGGAGTTGAAAAAGAATAGCAGTGTCTCAAATCAGCATGTGTGAGGGCTACAGAACAGGCATGCAGATGAGCACATATGCAAAGGTGGCACACAGGGAAAGCTGCTGGTGAAATTTAGAAGTCCAGAAAGTCAAAAAAAGAAAGGAGGAGTGCTGGAAAAAATGGAAGATATAAAAGACGTTAGTGGTTGGGAAGGATCGCTGGTTAGCTAACAAAGATCCAAAGAAAGAAGTTGCAATAGCAAAGAACAAGGCATCAGAGGCACTCAACCAGCTTCTGGAAAGTCGGTAGAAAGAAACTATATTAGGCTGCAAAGCAAGGGAGAAAGACAAAGATAGTCAAGCACTCTTCATAATGGATGCCAGCATCAACCTGATCGCTAGTTCACAGGACATCAAAGACAGATGGAAGGAGTACTTCTAGCAGCTTCTAAATGAAGAAAAACTCACAGATGCTTTACTGCCCCAGAGACAACCTATAATGACAGAAAAGGAGCAGTCGACCATAGAAGTAAAAACAGCACTAAGGAAAATGAAGACAGGGAAAGCAGCAGGCTCAAATGAGGTCGCAGAAGATATGATAAAGATGGTGGGTGAGTTAGGGAAAAAAATTGCTCCTAAGAGTACTCCTAGCAGTGTCGAGAGAGAGGCATATCTCAGATGACTGGAGAATAAGCAAACTAGTGTCAGTGTTCAAGAACAAAGGTGACATTCATAACTGTGGGTGGGACAGAGGTATCAAACGCCTGTCACACTGTGTGAATATTCTGGAGATGGTGACAGGCAAATGAATATGCAAAAAAGTTGAAAGTAAGATGGGAGATGAGTGGTTCAGATTCAGATCAGGATGCAGCACAACTGACCCAATGTTTGCAATGACACAGAGTTGAGAAGAAGCTAGGAGTATGAAAAAACTCCAACAATTCCTAGGCTTGGAAAAAGCATATGGCTAGGTCCCAAGAAAGCTGATTTGGGTAGTCCTGTGATGGTTCTAAATCCCAGAAACACTGGTAGAATTAGTGCAAACTATGTACAAGGACCCAATGACTCAAGTACAAATAGTGTTCGGTTTTGCAATGTAATTCCCAGTGGGTGTACACCAAGGCTCATTTCTGAGCTGTTCGTACTGGTGATGGACTATATTAGTAAACAGGTCAAAGATGACAGCAACAAAGTTGCTGTATGCAATGTGACATTGCAGTTGCATTTTCAGCAAGAACTTCAGGAAAAGGATAGGAGAATGAAATACAAAGCTGAAGGCACATGGGATGAAGCTGAATACAAATAAGACAGCTGTAATGGCAGCAAATGCTGGAGTTCAGAAGAGGCTGAGAACTGAGATGGAAGGGAAGACAGTGGAATAGGTTAGCAGCTTCAAGTATCTGGCAGGGGTGCTTAAAGAGAAGGGAAGTCTGAATGAGAAGGTTAAAGATCAAGTTAGAGGGGCTGTAGCCAATCAGGTGTACCACATGATAGTAGAATGCCAAAGAAGCTGAAAAGTAAGGTGTGCAAAACAGTGATGCAAGCAGCGCTACTGTATGACAAGTAAGCCAGGGCAGTAAAGCCACAGCAACTGAGGAAGTTAGAGATGACAGAGATTAAGGGCCTGAGATGGGTGGTAAGATGCACACTGTGGGACAGATGAAGAAATGAGGACACAAGGGCAGAGGCCAAAGTAGTTCCAATTGCAGAAAAAGGCAAAGAGAATGGATTACAGTGGTTCAGACACATGCAGAAAAGCAGAAGAAAAGTTAAGTGAAGATGATATGGGGCAGACAGGAAGAAAGTAAAAGGAAACAAGGGCATCCAGTAAAAAGGTGGTTGGATTGTGTGAGGAAAGACCTGCTTAATTCAGGCATGAGTGTCTAAAAAGGCAGAAGAGTGGTACTGAATCATGAAAGACGGCAGCAGTTGCCATCTTAACTCTGACCCCGTGTACAAAATGGGGGGTTGATGCTGACAATGTTTAAACTAAATGCTAGATTCAGTCCATTTAAATCAGCTTGACTGCTTGACCCTTCACTTCCACCATCATACTATTCCAGTTTCTCATCAAAATGCCACTGCAGCCATTTGGTTTAATATTTACATTATACTTGCTGATCCATAATTAAACCAAGCACACATTTTCTACAGTCAAATCTGCAAATGTTGGTGCTGTTTTTGACGTGCTTTTTGCAGCATTGGCACAAATAGTAGTAATTTATAAAGATCCTTAATTACCACCAATTCAGAGAATACTTGCTTCATCTGCGAAAAGCTGAGCATGATATTTGCGCATTACGGTTACAATCTATCTCATGTTTTGAACTGTTGCAACTTGGGCCACTAATGTGGCTGTCAGTGCTGAATCTCTCTGCTATCTGCAGTTCAGACAGCCTACCTTAACTGTCACTACTGTTTTGCAATACTTTCACAGTACTGTCGTACGGCATTGCAAACACGTTAAAACGTGTTCTAAGGCCTGTAATGGTGCTTGAGCGTCAACAACACTCTATCCAAAACCCTAAGGTATCCTTGGTAAGTGAATATTGCTGATATAATTTTCAGAATTTAACACTTTCACACACGATCACAGAGATAGAAAGGCTGATTGGAATTTCTTCAGTCTTCTTCTTCTTTCGGCTTTTCCCGGTTAGGGGTCGCCACAGCGGATCATCTATCCACTCATGATTGTCAGTAGAGTTTTTAAGGTGTTGGGTTGCCAGCCTGGTGCCCAACCTTCCACAGAAGGTACACACATGCACACACTCACATCTAGGGCCAATTTAGAGTGTCCAATCCACCTACTGTATGTCTTTGGGATGTGGGAGGAAACCGGAGCACCCGGAGGAAACCCATGCGACCACAGGGAGGACATGCAGACTCCGCACAGAAGGCACCCCAGCCGAGAATTGAACCGGAGAACCTCTTGCTGTGAGACAGAAATGCTAACCACTGCACCACCGTCATTTCTAAATTATATGCTAATGCCCTCTTTGCTTCTTTACAAGCAGTCTACTGTTGTGGTTCCCAAACAAATTATGTTCTTACTAGCAACATTATACACTGGTCTCAATATCAGTCCAAGATGGGACACAAAACTCCACCAAAATCCCAGTATTGCCAAGAATGCCTTAACCTTTGTTTTGGATACTTTTACAGTTGATTCTGCTATTTTTCTTACAGATCCATTCCAATTCATGCCTAGAAATTAAACTGCAATTCCTTTTTTAGATTTTTTCTGGATTAATAGCCCAGCATATTTTCCCTGCATTTGCTAGATGAGTTTAGGCAATGTTAATTCACTATCATCTCAGTTTTCAGTTAACTCACTATCATCTCAGTTTTCAGTTAACTCATTACATCTGAGTGACACCTCCAGGTGCATCTGCAGTTAACTCCTGCTGATGCCTCTAGGAGTCAAATATTGCTTGTTCATATCTGCATCAGTAATTCCAAAAACATGCTATACACAAGGTTTTAGAAGATTTCATCTTAAAGCTTAGACAATAGCAAACTCAACTGCGTTAATATTTGACCTCTGCCCAGTGCAGGTAAATAGATATTAACTGTTGTTTTTTATTATATTAACTTACATAGCTATAATTTTCACAATTTTCTAAATATCTAAACAACCAAGTAACACAGACAGAACTTCTTAGTCTCATATGAAAGCTCTTAGCTAGATGAATAAAATGCTGCTGACAGTATGTGTGCAACTGGAGTAGTTGCTGAGATATTGTAAGCTGTTTACAAAATATTACAAATGTAATAGTTACTGTGTTTACTGTAACTTATTCTGTTTAAGACCTAGAACCTAAAGAATAATACCACTACAAAAATAGTTTGTACTGAAGAGTTTGCATTTTAAACTTCTGTCATAATCCCTATGGTTCCAGAGATATGAACATTTGTTTGAAATGTGAGAACATAAATTTTGTCAAAAGGTTTAGGCTCCGCCCATTAGAAGTTAAAGTGCAAACTTCCTGAGCTCCATTGGAGTAAATGAGCTAACATGAAGTCATTATAATTATCAGGTAAGCAAGTGACTCATTATGGACCTTTTACATCAATGACCCAGAATACAACGTCAAGAATAAATGTAATATGCATGGATATTTTAGGTCAGCCAAATGGCTTGCATGTTTTGGAAGTTGTGAGGAAACTAGAGTAATGGCAGATCAGGATCTAACCTTCATCATTTAAAGCAGAGTTCTTAACCACTAAGCTGCCATACAGTCCTGGTATGTCATCAATATAAAAATATAATCACTTTTGGCAAAGTAATAATTTCTATTAAAGAAACACACCCTTAAATAGCTTTATACAAGTCAGCTGATATTATGCTGATTGTTATATTTAAAATGCTTAGAAGATTTAAAAGACCAGCATCATAAAAATTAATTTACGTATTTTAAAATATTATGTGTCATACCAAAATTATTTAAATGTATTAAATAAATAATTACATTCATTTCATTAAAAAATGGATCAGAAAAATAGTAAAATATTTAACCATGCTAATAATAAAAAAATAAACAGTATCATGGTAATAAATTATTTTAAATATGTGTTCATATATACAACCCACATCTCCACTGCTCGGGGCTGCCATACTAGTTATAATCTTTATGGTCTTTATGGCTAGAATTATATTAAATAAAATTATATTACATGAACCATGTTATATTGTATTCGGAACCAAAATTCATTCGATATTATATCTACTATCCCTAATAATGGGCCACATCTTTATTAAAAAAAAATCATATTATGTATTCAAACTTTGAATATTTATTAGAAGAAAAGTTAGATATTATCTAGTTAGGCTACGTAACTTTAAAATAGGCATAATAGAACAAATATCATTTAAGCCAGGCAGGCAATACGAAAACAATCTAATTTGCCATATTAATTCCAACCGTTCAAGTTGTAATTCAATAGGTCCACCTCTGATATTTGGTATTAATTGATCCAAGACCCAAAATTTGAAATTGTGGCCTGGAAATTCATTAATATGCCTAGCAAGAGCATTTTCTAAATTACCTTTTTTAATATTATAGACATGCTCATATATTCTGTCTCTAAGTCTCCGAATGGTTTTACCCACATAAAAACAATGGCATAACTGGCATATAGCCACATATACAACCATCTTCGAATTACAATTGTTTTTAAATTTACTTTTTAAGGCAAACCCATTTATTTTCACAGAACTCCCCACAATAATATATTTGCAATAAGGACAATTGCCACACACCGACATGTTCTTAAAGCTTACAGTCGGGCTTGGTTTATTATTAATGGCATCTAAAATTTGTTTAAAATTTTGGTCATGTCTTACTGTAATTTTGGGCTTAGGGCCTAACTTCGTTGTCAAATCTTTATTTTCTTTCAAAATATTCCAATTTTTATAAAAAATGTTTTTTAATAATGAGAAGTCAGAGCAATAAGTAAGTGTCAAGCTGTATTCAAAAGGTAATTCAGTAACGTTCTGATTAATGTTAAAAGAATTCAGCTGATCGGGACTAATTACAAGAGATATGCTAGGCTCTACTCTCAGTAGAATAGGTTTATAGAAGCCATTATTCCTTTTAACAATTACCTCGTCCATAATGTTATCTATAAAATTACTTGGGTATGCTCTATTCAGAAACATATTTTTTAAATTATTGCACTCATCTAGAAAATCTTCAGTGTTACTAATCATTCTAGCTGCTCTCACAGCCTGACTTTTGACCACTGATTTCTTTTGATAGGTAGGATGTGCACTAGTAAAGTGCAGGAAAGTATTTGAATATGAAGCTTTCCTAAATATTCTAGATTCAAACCTACCCAGTGGTACATTCTTGATGAGATATACATCAAGATAAGCTATTTCTTTTACACTAAAGTTAAATGTAAACTCCAAAAAATTAGTAGTCGAATTAAAATAATCGACCAATTGTGTTGCTTGTTGGACCGAACCTTCCAAAAGGATGAAAATATCATCCAAATACCTCGTATAAAACTTTATTTTGGAGGTAATTTCAGTTTCAGCTAGAGCATATTCCTTTTCCCAAAAACTCATGACCAGATATGCAAAGCTGGAACCACAAGGGGAGCCCATGGCTACCCCTTTCTTTTGGTGGTAAAATTTATCATTGAATACTATAAAATTATGAGCCAAGACTATTGTTAATAGTTCTTCAATAAGCCAGATCTCAGAACCTAATGCATTCATTTTTTTCAAGTTTAATGTCACCCATTCTATGCCCAAATCTTGTGGAATTGACGTATAAAGATCTTTTACGTCTATAGTTAATAAATTCATGTTTTTATTAAAAGGCAATTTGTTAATCTTACCCAAAAATGACCATGAATCTTTACAAATGGTAGGTTCGAGTTGGACATATTTATTCAAAAGTTTGTCCACCATTTTGGCACAAGCATAAGTCATGCTGTTTTTTCCACTTACTATTGGTCTAAAGGGTGGATTTGCCAGATTCTTATGAATTTTTGGTATTCCAAAAAGAATGGGCACAATCGGTGATGGTATAGTTAAATAATTTAGTTGGTCTAGATCTATTCTCCCTTCTATAAATAAATCATTAATATAGCCTTTAACCCTTTTACAGGCTTGGTTATATTCATTTAGTGAAACTTGCTCATAAGCATTAGATGAAAGCATAGCTTCTATCTTGTTGATGTAATCAAGCTGGTCCATAAAGACCAATCCCTCACCTTTGTCCGGTTTCATTATCCGGACCTTAAAGTTCTGTAAAAAATTTAACCAGTCCAATTCATCAGGGTTCAGGTTACTCTTCCTTTTATATTTGTTATTATAGTGGAAGTTCCTGAGATCCAATTCACATAGTTTTTCAAATAACAATAAGTTACTATGTAGGGGTGGGTTGAAAGTACTAGGAACTCTATGTTCATTGTTATTACCAAGTAGAGTGTTCCCCAGGATCATCGCTAGATTTAATTTGCGAACGTATAATTTCAAATCAATAATACAGTTGGTAACATTCAAATTATTAAGGGGAACAAATGTGAGACCTTTAGCTAATAAGTCTGCTAATTCAGTAGGAACAGGCATAGTAGAATAATTATAGATGGAAAAGTCTCCTTGGGTGTTCTTAATAACATGAAAATTCAAGGAAGAGACATTTTCTACTATTTCCATTTGTTCATTCTCTTCCTCTGATTCCATCTGTTCTGGCCCCTTCCCCTCTGAAAATTTGACTGTTTAGTATTATTCCGATTATTGATGGGTTGACCACTGTTTTAAAAAAAAATCCCAAAAGGGTTTAAAACCCCCCCCCCCCCCCCCCCCCCCCCCCCCCCCTTTTTTTTTTTTTTTTTTTTTTTTTTTTTTTTTTTTTTTTCTTTTCTTTTTTTTTTTCTTTCCCAAATGGTTTTTTTTTAAAATTTTTGGGGTTTTTTGTTTAAAAAAAAGCCCCCATTTTCTAAGTTTTTTTTTTCCATTCTTTTCCCTTTGGTTCCCCTTTTTTTTTTAAAATTTGGATACTTGGCCAAAAAAAACGGTTTTTTTTTTGGAAAAAAAAAGGTTTAAAAAAGGTTTTGGGAAATTTTTTTTAATGCTAATTTAACTTTGTTAATTAACTAAAGTTTTTGCCTTATTTATAGTGAAAAACATATACATTTGTCAAAATTACCTTTTTTAAATTTAACATTAAATGAAGTAAATTAGGTATTTAAGAACAAGTAATCAGAATAGCATTTTGTTTGAGGTAAAAGTGTTTTTAGGTAGGAGAACTTTTTTGATCAAGTTTTTAATCTACAATATATATTTTTATGCTTTTAAGAAACATTTTAAGGTTTTTATTGTTATTGTATGCTTAATCTAATTTAATCCTTGTTAATTAACTGGTCATGTAATAGGACACAATGCTTTATATAGACTGTGATTTGATTCGGTGTCAACAATTCTGATGGTCTATTGTGACAAAAGTACCTGACAATAGTCTAGTGCTAAACTTTATTGCTGGGTTTTATTTTTATTGAACTGTTAAAGTTTGTTCTTTTGGACATGTTGGGCTCAACGATTAGTGTTTTGAACTTTGTACCCTTGTCGTCTTTTTCTATGCACTTTTCTTGTGGTACTGGGTGTAGGTTCAATGACAGGAAGCAGCTTGGAAGAGGATGACATGATGGTAAGTGGGAGGCTGGACATCTCATGTATCCAGGAGACAAGATAGAAGGGCAATGCAGCACAGTCATTTGGCTTTGGATCCAAAGTCTTCCACTCAAGAGGACAGGTTAGAAATGTTGTGGGAATTGTGGTAATGGAGAGGCTTCAGAAGACTGGGAGGGGTGTCATCAGAATTAATGACACAGGAAGGATGAACACAGGATAGCAGCAGATGTCTTCAGCTCCACCAATTTCAATACACTGACAGGAGTTAATTACTTAAAAAATAATTTTTGAAGTAATTTTCTTTCTAAATATGTTTGTTTTATATAGTTCTTGAACTATATCTAAAAAAGAAAAGAAATTTTAACAATATTCCTGTCAGAAATCACTTTGGAAATTTTCCTGTCAGTTTATCAGTCTGAAATGAGTTCCAGTAAGACAAATTCTCAAGACTCCAGCATCAAGAAAGAACTTCAGTCTCTGATAACTATAATCCAGCAACTTACTGCTAAGATGGATAAAATGGATACTAAAATTGATACCTTCATAGAAAAAACTACAAAACAAATAGACTTGTTACATATAGACCTGCAACAACAGAAGATCCAGATGACAGGCATAGAAGAAGCTGTGAATGACATGGAAAATAGAATCCAAGAAGAGGAAATCAACATTGAGTTTCTGCTGAAACAAAATACACATTTACAAACAAAGCTGGATGACTTGGAAAATAGATCTAGGCAATAACATTAGGATTTTTGGACTGCCAGAAAATATTGAAGGTAACAATATTACTTTTTTTTAACAACATGGCTCCCTAAAACTTTAGACTTACCAGAAGCATTCTCTTTGGTATCGAAAGAGCACATAGATCTATAGCTAATACTAACTCTAACAAAAACTATCCTAGATCAGTTATAGTTAGATTTCTATCATCTTTTGATAAAGAGATGGTTCTTAAATCTGCTTGGGCTAAAGCCCCTGTTAAGATTAATGAGACAACTGTGCTTTTGACAATGACTATTCTTCCTTGGTAATAGCTAAAAGAAAAGTTTTTCTGCCACTAATAAGGGAGCTTAAAAAAGCACAGTTTAAAACATACCTTCTGTTTCCTGCCAAGCTAAAAATCTTCCTTCCTGATGGTCCTAAAATTTTTGATGACTTAGACTCTGCTTTACTGTTTATCAAAAAAATAAGATTTTGGATAAAATAGAGGAAATGGAATGGGCTAGTCCTTCATTAAAGAGACTGGCAACTGAAACTTCATGGAAGACTTCAGAGAAGAAGAAGAGACTAAAGAACAAATGATTTGTTCTATGTTTTTTTTCTTTTTTTCTCTCATCATTTTACTTCATTATTAATCTTTTTAAATATAGTTCCTGCATTTCCAGAAAGCCACAAATGTTCTGAAAAAGATTTAATCAAAGTTATTCTCTGTGTGCAAAGAAATGTTTTGTTTCATAACCAGTCAAAATATCTGAGGAACTAATAACAAGCTATTATTCAATTTGTTTCTTTCTGAAAAAGAGAAGTAAGGTCAGTGATTTGATACATTTTTTTTTTTTTTCTTCTTTTCTTTTCTTTGTTTAAACAATGACATTCTATTTAGATTATGTAGTGGGGAAAGGGTGGGGGGGGCAGGAGAGAAGAGTAATGAAAATATGATAAATGGAATAATAAATATTTATTCCTTTAAAAAGTTTATATGTTCTTCAAATGCTATTCCTAATTATACTTTCTTGATTATACTGCTTATGCTTGTTTGTAAATAATCTGTCATG